>NW_026800319.1:0-86545 GCF_032191835.1 Heteronotia binoei
TGGAGTGTCTCCTGTGCTCCGAAGGACCGAAGCAATAAAACGGTCTCCAATAATCCGGCGTTTTAAGGGTTAAGTAACCCTGAAGGGTAACTTAACCCTTAAAACGTTGGATTTCAGGAGAAAATTGGAATCCACTGCTGCGCGCATTTTTGGCACTCCCGGGAAAGGCAGCCCGTCCCTGCGGGCGTGAGGGCCCTTCTGCGACGCCCACGACCGAAGGAATGCGACGGTCTGCAAAATGCTGTCATGTTCTGGGTTGAGTAATCCTGAAAGGTTATCTTCCTGAGAGGTATACTGTCGATAGGGAAAATTTTTGGAAGTCTTTCCGTTCTCCATTATAGCCTATGGGATTCATTGGAATGGGTTAGGGTTAGGGTTAGAGTTCAGGACACACTTATGTTCGGGTGAAAATTGGGGTTTGGTTTAGGGTTGGGTAAGATGTATTTTTGATATCACACTGAATGGTATACTCTTGATGGGGAAAATTTTTGGATGTTTTTCCATTCTCCATTAAAACCTATGGGAATCATCACAGTGAAAGGCAGCCCACGGCTAGGGCGATGGAGTGTCTCCTGTGCTCCGAAGGACCGAAGCAATAAAACGGTCTCCAATAATCCGGCGTTTTAAGGGTTAAGTAACCCTGAAGGGTAACTTAACCCTTAAAACGTTGGATTTCAGGAGAAAATTGGAATCCACTGCTGCGCGCATTTTTGGCACTCCCGGGAAAGGCAGCCCGTCCCTGCGGGCGTGAGGGCCCTTCTGCGACGCCCACGACCGTAGGAATGCGACGGTCTGCAAAATGCTGTCATGTTCTGGGTTGAGTAATCCTGAAAGGTTATCTTCCTGAGAGGTATACTGTCGATAGGGAAAATTTTTGGAAGTCTTTCCGTTCTCCATTATAGCCTATGGGATTCATTGGAATGGGTTAGGGTTAGGGTTAGAGTTCAGGACACACTTATGTTCGGGTGAAAATTGGGGTTTGGTTTAGGGTTGGGTAAGATGTATTTTTGATATCGCACTGAATGGTATACTCTTGATGGGGAAAATTTTTGAATGTTTTTCCATTCTCCATTAAAACCTATGGGAATCATTACAGTGAAAGGCAGCCCACGGCTAGGGGGATGGAGTGTCTCCTGTGCGCCGAAGGACCGAAGCAATAAAACGGTCTCCAATAATCCGGCGTTTTAAGGGTTAAGTAACCCTGAAGGGTAACTTAACCCTTAAAACGTTGGATTTCAGGAGAAAATTGGAATCCACTGCTGCGCGCATTTTTGGCACTCCCGGGAAAGGCAGCCCGTCCCTGCGGGCGTGAGGGCCCTTCTGCGACGCCCACGACCGAAGGAATGCGACGGTCTGCAAAATGCTGTCATGTTCTGGGTTGAGTAATCCTGAAAGGTTATCTTCCTGAAAGGTATACTGTCGATAGGGAAAATTTTTGGAAGTCTTTCCGTTCTCCATTATAGCCTATGGGATTCATTGGAATGGGTTAGGGTTAGGGTTAGAGTTCAGGACACACTTATGTTCGGGTGAAAATTGGGGTTTGGTTTAGGGTTGGGTAAGATGTATTTTTGATATCACACTGAATGGTATACTCTTGATGGGGAATATTTTTGGAAGTTTTTCCATTCTCCATTAAAACCTATGGGAATCATCACAGTGAAAGGCAGCCCACGGCTAGGGGGATGGAGTGTCTCCTGTGCTCCGAAGGACCGAAGCAATAAAACGGTCTCCAATAATCCGGCGTTTTAAGGGTTAAGTAACCCTGAAGGGTAACTTAACCCTTAAAACGTTGGATTTCAGGAGAAAATTGGAATCCACTGCTGCGCGCATTTTTGGCACTCCCGGGAAAGGCAGCCCGTCCCTGCGGGCGTGAGGGCCCTTCTGCGACGCCCACGACCGTAGGAATGCGACGGTCTGCAAGATTCTGTCATGTTCTGGGTTGAGTAATCCTGAAAGGTTATCTTCCTGAGAGGTATACTGTCGATAGGGAAAATTTTTGGAAGTCTTTCCGTTCTCCATTATAGCCTATGGGATTCATTGGAATGGGTTAGGGTTAGGGTTAGAGTTCAGGACACACTTATGTTCGGGTGAAAATTGGGGTTTGGTTTAGGGTTGGGTAAGATGTATTTTTGATATCACACTGAATGGTATACTCTTGATGGGGAATATTTTTGGAAGTTTTTCCATTCTCCATTAAAACCTATGGGAATCATTACAGTGAAAGGCAGCCCACGGCTAGGGGGATGGAGTGTCTCCTGTGCTCCGAAGGACCGAAGCAATAAAACGGTCTCCAATAATCCGGCGTTTTAAGGGTTAAGTAACCCTGAAGGGTAACTTAACCCTTAAAACGTTGGATTTCAGGAGAAAATTGGAATCCACTGCTGCGCGCATTTTTGGCACTCCCGGGAAAGGCAGCCCGTCCCTGCGGGCGTGAGGGCCCTTCTGCGACGCCCACGACCGTAGGAATGCGACGGTCTGCAAGATTCTGTCATGTTCTGGGTTGAGTAATCCTGAAAGGTTATCTTCCTGAGAGGTATACTGTCGATAGGGAAAATTTTTGGAAGTCTTTCCGTTCTCCATTATAGCCTATGGGATTCATTGGAATAGGTTAGGGTTAGGGTTAGAGTTCAGGACACACTTATGTTCGGGTGAAAATTGGGGTTTGGTTTAGGGTTGGGTAAGATGTATTTTTGATATCACACTGAATGGTATACTCTTGATGGGGAAAATTTTTGGATGTTTTTCCATTCTCCATTAAAACCTATGGGAATCATTACAGTGAAAGGCAGCCCACGGCTAGGGGGATGGAGTGTCTCCTGTGCTCCGAAGGACCGAAGCAATAAAACGGTCTCCAATAATCCGGCGTTTTAAGGGTTAAGTAACCCTGAAGGGTAACTTAACCCTTAAAACGTTGGATTTCAGGAGAAAATTGGAATCCACTGCTGCGCGCATTTTTGGCACTCCCGGGAAAGGCAGCCCGTCCCTGCGGGCGTGAGGGCCCTTCTGCGACGCCCACGATTGAAGGAGTGCGACGGTCTGCAAAATGCTGTCATGTTCTGGGTTGAGTAATCCTGAAAGGTTATCTTCCTGAGAGGTATACTGTCGATAGGGAAAATTTTTGGAAGTCTTTCCGTTCTCCATTATAGCCTATGGGATTCATTGGAATGGGTTAGGGTTAGGGTTAGAGTTCAGGACACACTTATGTTCGGGTGAAAATTGGGGTTTGGTTTAGGGTTGGGTAAGATGTATTTTTGATATCACACTGAATGGTATACTCTTGATGGGGAAAATTTTTGGATGTTTTTCCATTCTCCATTAAAACCTATGGGAATCATCACAGTGAAAGGCAGCCCACGGCTAGGGCGATGGAGTGTCTCCTGTGCTCCGAAGGACCGAAGCAATAAAACGGTCTCCAATAATCCGGCGTTTTAAGGGTTAAGTAACCCTGAAGGGTAACTTAACCCTTAAAACGTTGGATTTCAGGAGAAAATTGGAATCCACTGCTGCGCGCATTTTTGGCACTCCCGGGAAAGGCAGCCCGTCCCTGTGGGCGTGAGGGCCCTTCTGCGACGCCCACGACCGTAAGAATGCGACGGTCTGCAAGATTCTGTCATGTTCTGGGTTGAGTAATCCTGAAAGGTTATCTTCCTGAGAGGTATACTGTCGATAGGGAAAATTTTTGGAAGTCTTTCCGTTCTCCATTATAGCCTATGGGATTCATTGGAATGGGTTAGGGTTAGGGTTAGAGTTCAGGACACACTTATGTTCGGGTGAAAATTGGGGTTTGGTTTAGGGTTGGGTAAGATGTATTTTTGATATCACACTGAATGGTATACTCTTGATGGGGAAAATTTTTGGATGTTTTTCCATTCTCCATTAAAACCTATGGGAATCATTACAGTGAAAGGCAGCCCACGGCTAGGGGGATGGAGTGTCTCCTGTGCTCCGAAGGACCGAAGCAATAAAACGGTCTCCAATAATCCGGCGTTTTAAGGGTTAAGTAACCCTGAAGGGTAACTTAACCCTTAAAACGTTGGATTTCAGGAGAAAATTGGAATCCACTGCTGCGCGCATTTTTGGCACTCCCGGGAAAGGCAGCCCGTCCCTGCGGGCGCGAGGGCCCTTCTGCGACGCCCACGACCGTAGGAATGCGACGGTCTGCAAGATTCTGTCATGTTCTGGGTTGAGTAATCCTGAAAGGTTATCTTCCTGAGAGGTATACTGTCGATAGGGAAAATTTTTGGAAGTCTTTCCGTTCTCCATTATAGCCTATGGGATTCATTGGAATAGGTTAGGGTTAGGGTTAGAGTTCAGGACACACTTATGTTCGGGTGAAAATTGGGGTTTGGTTTAGGGTTGGGTAAGATGTATTTTTGATATCACACTGAATGGTATACTCTTGATGGGGAAAATTTTTGGATGTTTTTCCATTCTCCATTAAAACCTATGGGAATCATTACAGTGAAAGGCAGCCCACGGCTAGGGGGATGGAGTGTCTCCTGTGCTCCGAAGGACCGAAGCAATAAAACGGTCTCCAATAATCCGGCGTTTTAAGGGTTAAGTAACCCTGAAGGGTAACTTAACCCTTAAAACGTTGGATTTCAGGAGAAAATTGGAATCCACTGCTGCGCGCATTTTTGGCACTCCCGGGAAAGGCAGCCCGTCCCTGCGGGCGTGAGGGCCCTTCTGCGACGCCCACGATTGAAGGAGTGCGACGGTCTGCAAAATGCTGTCATGTTCTGGGTTGAGTAATCCTGAAAGGTTATCTTCCTGAGAGGTATACTGTCGATAGGGAAAATTTTTGGAAGTCTTTCCGTTCTCCATTATAGCCTATGGGATTCATTGGAATGGGTTAGGGTTAGGGTTAGAGTTCAGGACACACTTATGTTCGGGTGAAAATTGGGGTTTGGTTTAGGGTTGGGTAAGATGTATTTTTGATATCACACTGAATGGTATACTCTTGATGGGGAAAATTTTTGGATGTTTTTCCATTCTCCATTAAAACCTATGGGAATCATCACAGTGAAAGGCAGCCCACGGCTAGGGCGATGGAGTGTCTCCTGTGCTCCGAAGGACCGAAGCAATAAAACGGTCTCCAATAATCCGGCGTTTTAAGGGTTAAGTAACCCTGAAGGGTAACTTAACCCTTAAAACGTTGGATTTCAGGAGAAAATT
Source organism: Heteronotia binoei (assembly GCF_032191835.1). Classification (NCBI taxonomy): domain Eukaryota; kingdom Metazoa; phylum Chordata; class Lepidosauria; order Squamata; family Gekkonidae; genus Heteronotia; species Heteronotia binoei. Next base: position 5,176 of record NW_026800319.1, read on the forward strand.
GGAATCCACTGCTGCGCGCATTTTTGGCACTCCCGGGAAAGGCAGCCCGTCCCTGTGGGCGTGAGGGCCCTTCTGCGACGCCCACGACCGTAAGAATGCGACGGTCTGCAAGATTCTGTCATGTTCTGGGTTGAGTAATCCTGAAAGGTTATCTTCCTGAGAGGTATACTGTCGATAGGGAAAATTTTTGGAAGTCTTTCCGTTCTCCATTATAGCCTATGGGATTCATTGGAATGGGTTAGGGTTAGGGTTAGAGTTCAGGACACACTTATGTTCGGGTGAAAATTGGGGTTTGGTTTAGGGTTGGGTAAGATGTATTTTTGATATCACACTGAATGGTATACTCTTGATGGGGAAAATTTTTGGATGTTTTTCCATTCTCCATTAAAACCTATGGGAATCATTACAGTGAAAGGCAGCCCACGGCTAGGGGGATGGAGTGTCTCCTGTGCTCCGAAGGACCGAAGCAATAAAACGGTCTCCAATAATCCGGCGTTTTAAGGGTTAAGTAACCCTGAAGGGTAACTTAACCCTTAAAACGTTGGATTTCAGGAGAAAATTGGAATCCACTGCTGCGCGCATTTTTGGCACTCCCGGGAAAGGCAGCCCGTCCCTGCGGGCGCGAGGGCCCTTCTGCGACGCCCACGACCGTAGGAATGCGACGGTCTGCAAGATTCTGTCATGTTCTGGGTTGAGTAATCCTGAAAGGTTATCTTCCTGAGAGGTATACTGTCGATAGGGAAAATTTTTGGAAGTCTTTCCGTTCTCCATTATAGCCTATGGGATTCATTGGAATGGGTTAGGGTTAGAGTTCAGGACACACTTATGTTCGGGTGAAAATTGGGGTTTGGTTTAGGGTTGGGTAAGATGTATTTTTGATATCACACTGAATGGTATACTCTTGATGGGTAAAATTTTTGGATGTTTTTCCATTCTCCATTAAAACCTATGGGAATCATTACAGTGAAAGGCAGCCCACGGCTAGGGGGATGGAGTGTCTCCTGTGCTCCGAAGGACCGAAGCAATAAAACGGTCTCCAATAATCCGGCGTTTTAAGGGTTAAATAACCCTGAAGGGTAACTTAACCCTTAAAACGTTGGATTTCAGGAGAAAATTGGAATCCACTGCTGCGCGCATTTTTGGCACTCCCGGGAAAGGCAGCCCGTCCCTGCGGGCGTGAGGGCCCTTCTGCGACGCCCACGACCGAAGGAATGCGACGGTCTGCAAAATGCTGTCATGTTCTGGGTTGAGTAATCCTGAAAGGTTATCTTCCTGAGAGGTATACTGTCGATAGGGAAAATTTTTGGAAGTCTTTCCGTTCTCCATTATAGCCTATGGGATTCATTGGAATGGGTTAGGGTTAGGGTTAGAGTTCAGGACACACTTATGTTCGGGTGAAAATTGGGGTTTGGTTTAGGGTTGGGTAAGATGTATTTTTGATATCACACTGAATGGTATACTCTTGATGGGGAATATTTTTGGAAGTTTTTCCATTCTCCATTAAAACCTATGGGAATCATCACAGTGAAAGGCAGCCCACGGCTAGGGGGATGGAGTGTCTCCTGTGCTCCGAAGGACCGAAGCAATAAAACGGTCTCCAATAATCCGGCGTTTTAAGGGTTAAGTAACCCTGAAGGGTAACTTAACCCTTAAAACGTTGGATTTCAGGAGAAAATTGGAATCCACTGCTGCGCGCATTTTTGGCACTCCCGGGAAAGGCAGCCCGTCCCTGCGGGCGTGAGGGCCCTTCTGCGACGCCCACGACCGTAGGAATGCGACGGTCTGCAAGATTCTGTCATGTTCTGGGTTGAGTAATCCTGAAAGGTTATCTTCCTGAGAGGTATACTGTCGATAGGGAAAATTTTTGGAAGTCTTTCCGTTCTCCATTATAGCCTATGGGATTCATTGGAATGGGTTAGGGTTAGGGTTAGAGTTCAGGACACACTTATGTTCGGGTGAAAATTGGGGTTTGGTTTAGGGTTGGGTAAGATGTATTTTTGATATCACACTGAATGGTATACTCTTGATGGGGAATATTTTTGGAAGTTTTTCCATTCTCCATTAAAACCTATGGGAATCATTACAGTGAAAGGCAGCCCACGGCTAGGGGGATGGAGTGTCTCCTGTGCTCCGAAGGACCGAAGCAATAAAACGGTCTCCAATAATCCGGCGTTTTAAGGGTTAAGTAACCCTGAAGGGTAACTTAACCCTTAAAACGTTGGATTTCAGGAGAAAATTGGAATCCACTGCTGCGCGCATTTTTGGCACTCCCGGGAAAGGCAGCCCGTCCCTGCGGGCGTGAGGGCCCTTCTGCGACGCCCACGACCGTAGGAATGCGACGGTCTGCAAGATTCTGTCATGTTCTGGGTTGAGTAATCCTGAAAGGTTATCTTCCTGAGAGGTATACTGTCGATAGGGAAAATTTTTGGAAGTCTTTCCGTTCTCCATTATAGCCTATGGGATTCATTGGAATGGGTTAGGGTTAGGGTTAGAGTTCAGGACACACTTATGTTCGGGTGAAAATTGGGGTTTGGTTTAGGGTTGGGTAAGATGTATTTTTGATATCACACTGAATGGTATACTCTTGATGGGGAATATTTTTGGAAGTTTTTCCATTCTCCATTAAAACCTATGGGAATCATCACAGTGAAAGGCAGCCCACGGCTAGGGGGATGGAGTGTCTCCTGTGCTCCGAAGGACCGAAGCAATAAAACGGTCTCCAATAATCCGGCGTTTTAAGGGTTAAGTAACCCTGAAGGGTAACTTAACCCTTAAAACGTTGGATTTCAGGAGAAAATTGGAATCCACTGCTGCGCGCATTTTTGGCACTCCCGGGAAAGGCAGCCCGTCCCTGCGGCCGTGAGGGCCCTTCTGCGACGCCCACGACCGAAGGAATGCGACGGTCTGCAAAATGCTGTCATGTTCTGGGTTGAGTAATCCTGAAAGGTTATCTTCCTGAGAGGTATACTGTCGATAGGGAAAATTTTTGGAAGTCTTTCCGTTCTCCATTATAGCCTATGGGATTCATTGGAATGGGTTAGGGTTAGGGTTAGAGTTCAGGACACACTTATGTTCGGGTGAAAATTGGGGTTTGGTTTAGGGTTGGGTAAGATGTATTTTTGATATCACACTGAATGGTATACTCTTGATGGGGAATATTTTTGGAAGTTTTTCCATTCTCCATTAAAACCTATGGGAATCATTACAGTGAAAGGCAGCCCACGGCTAGGGGGATGGAGTGTCTCCTGTGCTCCGAAGGACCGAAGCAATAAAACGGTCTCCAATAATCCGGCGTTTTAAGGGTTAAGTAACCCTGAAGGGTAACTTAACCCTTAAAACGTTGGATTTCAGGAGAAAATTGGAATCCACTGCTGCGCGCATTTTTGGCACTCCCGGGAAAGGCAGCCCGTCCCTGCGGGCGTGAGGGCCCTTCTGCGACGCCCACGACCGTAGGAATGCGACGGTCTGCAAGATTCTGTCATGTTCTGGGTTGAGTAATCCTGAAAGGTTATCTTCCTGAGAGGTATACTGTCGATAGGGAAAATTTTTGGAAGTCTTTCCGTTCTCCATTATAGCCTATGGGATTCATTGGAATAGGTTAGGGTTAGGGTTAGAGTTCAGGACACACTTATGTTCGGGTGAAAATTGGGGTTTGGTTTAGGGTTGGGTAAGATGTATTTTTGATATCACACTGAATGGTATACTCTTGATGGGGAAAATTTTTGGATGTTTTTCCATTCTCCATTAAAACCTATGGGAATCATTACAGTGAAAGGCAGCCCACGGCTAGGGGGATGGAGTGTCTCCTGTGCTCCGAAGGACCGAAGCAATAAAACGGTCTCCAATAATCCGGCGTTTTAAGGGTTAAGTAACCCTGAAGGGTAACTTAACCCTTAAAACGTTGGATTTCAGGAGAAAATTGGAATCCACTGCTGCGCGCATTTTTGGCACTCCCGGGAAAGGCAGCCCGTCCCTGCGGGCGTGAGGGCCCTTCTGCGACGCCCACGATTGAAGGAGTGCGACGGTCTGCAAAATGCTGTCATGTTCTGGGTTGAGTAATCCTGAAAGGTTATCTTCCTGAGAGGTATACTGTCGATAGGGAAAATTTTTGGAAGTCTTTCCGTTCTCCATTATAGCCTATGGGATTCATTGGAATGGGTTAGGGTTAGGGTTAGAGTTCAGGACACACTTATGTTCGGGTGAAAATTGGGGTTTGGTTTAGGGTTGGGTAAGATGTATTTTTGATATCACACTGAATGGTATACTCTTGATGGGGAAAATTTTTGGATGTTTTTCCATTCTCCATTAAAACCTATGGGAATCATCACAGTGAAAGGCAGCCCACGGCTAGGGCGATGGAGTGTCTCCTGTGCTCCGAAGGACCGAAGCAATAAAACGGTCTCCAATAATCCGGCGTTTTAAGGGTTAAGTAACCCTGAAGGGTAACTTAACCCTTAAAACGTTGGATTTCAGGAGAAAATTGGAATCCACTGCTGCGCGCATTTTTGGCACTCCCGGGAAAGGCAGCCCGTCCCTGTGGGCGTGAGGGCCCTTCTGCGACGCCCACGACCGTAAGAATGCGACGGTCTGCAAGATTCTGTCATGTTCTGGGTTGAGTAATCCTGAAAGGTTATCTTCCTGAGAGGTATACTGTCGATAGGGAAAATTTTTGGAAGTCTTTCCGTTCTCCATTATAGCCTATGGGATTCATTGGAATGGGTTAGGGTTAGGGTTAGAGTTCAGGACACACTTATGTTCGGGTGAAAATTGGGGTTTGGTTTAGGGTTGGGTAAGATGTATTTTTGATATCACACTGAATGGTATACTCTTGATGGGGAAAATTTTTGGATGTTTTTCCATTCTCCATTAAAACCTATGGGAATCATTACAGTGAAAGGCAGCCCACGGCTAGGGGGATGGAGTGTCTCCTGTGCTCCGAAGGACCGAAGCAATAAAACGGTCTCCAATAATCCGGCGTTTTAAGGGTTAAGTAACCCTGAAGGGTAACTTAACCCTTAAAACGTTGGATTTCAGGAGAAAATTGGAATCCACTGCTGCGCGCATTTTTGGCACTCCCGGGAAAGGCAGCCCGTCCCTGCGGGCGCGAGGGCCCTTCTGCGACGCCCACGACCGTAGGAATGCGACGGTCTGCAAGATTCTGTCATGTTCTGGGTTGAGTAATCCTGAAAGGTTATCTTCCTGAGAGGTATACTGTCGATAGGGAAAATTTTTGGAAGTCTTTCCGTTCTCCATTATAGCCTATGGGATTCATTGGAATGGGTTAGGGTTAGAGTTCAGGACACACTTATGTTCGGGTGAAAATTGGGGTTTGGTTTAGGGTTGGGTAAGATGTATTTTTGATATCACACTGAATGGTATACTCTTGATGGGTAAAATTTTTGGATGTTTTTCCATTCTCCATTAAAACCTATGGGAATCATTACAGTGAAAGGCAGCCCACGGCTAGGGGGATGGAGTGTCTCCTGTGCTCCGAAGGACCGAAGCAATAAAACGGTCTCCAATAATCCGGCGTTTTAAGGGTTAAATAACCCTGAAGGGTAACTTAACCCTTAAAACGTTGGATTTCAGGAGAAAATTGGAATCCACTGCTGCGCGCATTTTTGGCACTCCCGGGAAAGGCAGCCCGTCCCTGCGGGCGTGAGGGCCCTTCTGCGACGCCCACGACCGAAGGAATGCGACGGTCTGCAAAATGCTGTCATGTTCTGGGTTGAGTAATCCTGAAAGGTTATCTTCCTGAGAGGTATACTGTCGATAGGGAAAATTTTTGGAAGTCTTTCCGTTCTCCATTATAGCCTATGGGATTCATTGGAATGGGTTAGGGTTAGGGTTAGAGTTCAGGACACACTTATGTTCGGGTGAAAATTGGGGTTTGGTTTAGGGTTGGGTAAGATGTATTTTTGATATCACACTGAATGGTATACTCTTGATGGGGAATATTTTTGGAAGTTTTTCCATTCTCCATTAAAACCTATGGGAATCATCACAGTGAAAGGCAGCCCACGGCTAGGGGGATGGAGTGTCTCCTGTGCTCCGAAGGACCGAAGCAATAAAACGGTCTCCAATAATCCGGCGTTTTAAGGGTTAAGTAACCCTGAAGGGTAACTTAACCCTTAAAACGTTGGATTTCAGGAGAAAATTGGAATCCACTGCTGCGCGCATTTTTGGCACTCCCGGGAAAGGCAGCCCGTCCCTGCGGGCGTGAGGGCCCTTCTGCGACGCCCACGACCGTAGGAATGCGACGGTCTGCAAGATTCTGTCATGTTCTGGGTTGAGTAATCCTGAAAGGTTATCTTCCTGAGAGGTATACTGTCGATAGGGAAAATTTTTGGAAGTCTTTCCGTTCTCCATTATAGCCTATGGGATTCATTGGAATGGGTTAGGGTTAGGGTTAGAGTTCAGGACACACTTATGTTCGGGTGAAAATTGGGGTTTGGTTTAGGGTTGGGTAAGATGTATTTTTGATATCACACTGAATGGTATACTCTTGATGGGGAATATTTTTGGAAGTTTTTCCATTCTCCATTAAAACCTATGGGAATCATTACAGTGAAAGGCAGCCCACGGCTAGGGGGATGGAGTGTCTCCTGTGCTCCGAAGGACCGAAGCAATAAAACGGTCTCCAATAATCCGGCGTTTTAAGGGTTAAGTAACCCTGAAGGGTAACTTAACCCTTAAAACGTTGGATTTCAGGAGAAAATTGGAATCCACTGCTGCGCGCATTTTTGGCACTCCCGGGAAAGGCAGCCCGTCCCTGCGGGCGTGAGGGCCCTTCTGCGACGCCCACGACCGTAGGAATGCGACGGTCTGCAAGATTCTGTCATGTTCTGGGTTGAGTAATCCTGAAAGGTTATCTTCCTGAGAGGTATACTGTCGATAGGGAAAATTTTTGGAAGTCTTTCCGTTCTCCATTATAGCCTATGGGATTCATTGGAATGGGTTAGGGTTAGGGTTAGAGTTCAGGACACACTTATGTTCGGGTGAAAATTGGGGTTTGGTTTAGGGTTGGGTAAGATGTATTTTTGATATCACACTGAATGGTATACTCTTGATGGGGAATATTTTTGGAAGTTTTTCCATTCTCCATTAAAACCTATGGGAATCATCACAGTGAAAGGCAGCCCACGGCTAGGGGGATGGAGTGTCTCCTGTGCTCCGAAGGACCGAAGCAATAAAACGGTCTCCAATAATCCGGCGTTTTAAGGGTTAAGTAACCCTGAAGGGTAACTTAACCCTTAAAACGTTGGATTTCAGGAGAAAATTGGAATCCACTGCTGCGCGCATTTTTGGCACTCCCGGGAAAGGCAGCCCGTCCCTGCGGCCGTGAGGGCCCTTCTGCGACGCCCACGACCGAAGGAATGCGACGGTCTGCAAAATGCTGTCATGTTCTGGGTTGAGTACTCCTGAAAGGTTATCTTCCTGAGAGGTATACTGTCGATAGGGAAAATTTTTGGAAGTCTTTCCGTTCTCCATTATAGCCTATGGGATTCATTGGAATGGGTTAGGGTTAGGGTTAGAGTTCAGGACACACTTATGTTCGGGTGAAAATTGGGGTTTGGTTTAGGGTTGGGTAAGATGTATTTTTGATATCACACTGAATGGTATACTCTTGATGGGGAAAATTTTTGGATGTTTTTCCATTCTCCATTAAAACCTATGGGAATCATTACAGTGAAAGGCAGCCCACGGCTACGGGGATGGAGTGTCTCCTGTGCTCCGAAGGACCGAAGCAATAAAACGGTCTCCAATAATCCGGCGTTTTAAGGGTTAAGTAACCCTGAAGGGTAACTTAACCCTTAAAACGTTGGATTTCAGGAGAAAATTGGAATCCACTGCTGCGCGCATTTTTGGCACTCCCGGGAAAGGCAGCCCGTCCCTGCGGGCGTGAGGGCCCTTCTGCGACGCCCACGACCGTAGGAATGCGACGGTCTGCAAGATTCTGTCATGTTCTGGGTTGAGTAATCCTGAAAGGTTATCTTCCTGAGAGGTATACTGTCGATAGGGAAAATTTTTGGAAGTCTTTCCGTTCTCCATTATAGCCTATGGGATTCATTGGAATGGGTTAGGGTTAGGGTTAGAGTTCAGGACACACTTATGTTCGGGTGAAAATTGGGGTTTGGTTTAGGGTTGGGTAAGATGTATTTTTGATATCACACTGAATGGTATACTCTTGATGGGGAAAATTTTTGGATGTTTTTCCATTCTCCATTAAAACCTATGGGAATCATTACAGTGAAAGGCAGCCCACGGCTAGGGGGATGGAGTGTCTCCTGTGCTCCGAAGGACCGAAGCAATAAAACGGTCTCCAATAATCCGGCGTTTTAAGGGTTAAGGAACCCTGAAGGGTAACTTAACCCTTAAAACGTTGGATTTCAGGAGAAAATTGGAATCCACTGCTGCGCGCATTTTTGGCACTCCCGGGAAAGGCAGCCCGTCCCTGCGGGCATGAGGGCCCTTCTGCGACGCCCACGACCGAAGGAATGCGACGGTCTGCAAAATGCTGTCATGTTCTGGGTTGAGTAATCCTGAAAGGTTATCTTCCTGAGAGGTATACTGTCGATAGGGAAAATTTTTGGAAGTCTTTCCGTTCTCCATTATAGCCTATGGGATTCATTGGAATGGGTTAGGGTTAGAGTTCAGGACACACTTATGTTCGGGTGAAAATTGGGGTTTGGTTTAGAGTTGGGTAAGATGTATTTTTGATATCACACTGAATGGTATACTCTTGATGGGGAAAATTTTTGGATGTTTTTCCATTCTCCATTAAAACCTATGGGAATCATCACAGTGAAAGGCAGCCCACGGCTAGGGCGATGGAGTGTCTCCTGTGCTCCGAAGGACCGAAGCAATAAAACGGTCTCCAATAATCCGGCGTTTTAAGGGTTAAGTAACCCTGAAGGGTAACTTAACCCTTAAAACGTTGGATTTCAGGAGAAAATTGGAATCCACTGCTGCGCGCATTTTTGGCACTCCCGGGAAAGGCAGCCCGTCCCTGCGGGCGTGAGGGCCCTTCTGCGACGCCCACGACCGTAGGAATGCGACGGTCTGCAAGATTCTGTCATGTTCTGGGTTGAGTAATCCTGAAAGGTTATCTTCCTGAGAGGTATACTGTCGATAGGGAAAATTTTTGGAAGTCTTTCTGTTCTCCATTATAGCCTATGGGATTCATTGGAATGGGTTAGGGTTAGGGTTAGAGTTCAGGACACACTTATGTTCGGGTGAAAATTGGGGTTTGGTTTAGGGTTGGGTAAGATGTATTTTTGATATCACACTGAATGGTATACTCTTGATGGGGAAAATTTTTGGATGTTTTTCCATTCTCCATTAAAACCTATGGGAATCATTACAGTGAAAGGCAGCCCACGGCTAGGGGGATGGAGTGTCTCCTGTGCTCCGAAGGACCGAAGCAATAAAACGGTCTCCAATAATCCGGCGTTTTAAGGGTTAAGTAACCCTGAAGGGTAACTTAACCCTTAAAACGTTGGATTTCAGGAGAAAATTGGAATCCACTGCTGCGCGCATTTTTGGCACTCCCGGGAAAGGCAGCCCGTCCCTGCGGGCGTGAGGGCCCTTCTGCGACGCCCACGACCGTAGGAATGCGACGGTCTGCAAGATTCTGTCATGTTCTGGGTTGAGTAATCCTGAAAGGTTATCTTCCTGAGAGGTATACTGTCGATAGGGAAAATTTTTGGAAGTCTTTCCGTTCTCCATTATAGCCTATGGGATTCATTGGAATGGGTTAGGGTTAGGGTTAGAGTTCAGGACACACTTATGTTCGGGTGAAAATTGGGGTTTGGTTTAGGGTTGGGTAAGATGTATTTTTGATATCACACTGAATGGTATACTCTTGATGGGGAAAATTTTTGGATGTTTTTCCATTCTCCATTAAAACCTATGGGAATCATTACAGTGAAAGGCAGCCCACGGCTAGGGGGATGGAGTGTCTCCTGTGCTCCGAAGGACCGAAGCAATAAAACGGTCTCCAATAATCCGGCGTTTTAAGGGTTAAATAACCCTGAAGGGTAACTTAACCCTTAAAACGTTGGATTTCAGGAGAAAATTGGAATCCACTGCTGCGCGCATTTTTGGCACTCCCGGGAAAGGCAGCCCGTCCCTGCGGGCGTGAGGGCCCTTCTGCGACGCCCACGACCGAAGGAATGCGACGGTCTGCAAAATGCTGTCATGTTCTGGGTTGAGTAATCCTGAAAGGTTATCTTCCTGAGAGGTATACTGTCGATAGGGAAAATTTTTGGAAGTCTTTCCGTTCTCCATTATAGCCTATGGGATTCATTGGAATGGGTTAGGGTTAGGGTTAGAGTTCAGGACACACTTATGTTCGGGTGAAAATTGGGGTTTGGTTTAGGGTTGGGTAAGATGTATTTTTGATATCACACTGAATGGTATACTCTTGATGGGGAATATTTTTGGAAGTTTTTCCATTCTCCATTAAAACCTATGGGAATCATCACAGTGAAAGGCAGCCCACGGCTAGGGGGATGGAGTGTCTCCTGTGCTCCGAAGGACCGAAGCAATAAAACGGTCTCCAATAATCCGGCGTTTTAAGGGTTAAGTAACCCTGAAGGGTAACTTAACCCTTAAAACGTTGGATTTCAGGAGAAAATTGGAATCCACTGCTGCGCGCATTTTTGGCACTCCCGGGAAAGGCAGCCCGTCCCTGCGGGCGTGAGGGCCCTTCTGCGACGCCCACGACCGTAGGAATGCGACGGTCTGCAAGATTCTGTCATGTTCTGGGTTGAGTAATCCTGAAAGGTTATCTTCCTGAGAGGTATACTGTCGATAGGGAAAATTTTTGGAAGTCTTTCCGTTCTCCATTATAGCCTATGGGATTCATTGGAATGGGTTAGGGTTAGGGTTAGAGTTCAGGACACACTTATGTTCGGGTGAAAATTGGGGTTTGGTTTAGGGTTGGGTAAGATGTATTTTTGATATCACACTGAATGGTATACTCTTGATGGGGAATATTTTTGGAAGTTTTTCCATTCTCCATTAAAACCTATGGGAATCATTACAGTGAAAGGCAGCCCACGGCTAGGGGGATGGAGTGTCTCCTGTGCTCCGAAGGACCGAAGCAATAAAACGGTCTCCAATAATCCGGCGTTTTAAGGGTTAAGTAACCCTGAAGGGTAACTTAACCCTTAAAACGTTGGATTTCAGGAGAAAATTGGAATCCACTGCTGCGCGCATTTTTGGCACTCCCGGGAAAGGCAGCCCGTCCCTGCGGGCGTGAGGGCCCTTCTGCGACGCCCACGACCGTAGGAATGCGACGGTCTGCAAGATTCTGTCATGTTCTGGGTTGAGTAATCCTGAAAGGTTATCTTCCTGAGAGGTATACTGTCGATAGGGAAAATTTTTGGAAGTCTTTCCGTTCTCCATTATAGCCTATGGGATTCATTGGAATGGGTTAGGGTTAGGGTTAGAGTTCAGGACACACTTATGTTCGGGTGAAAATTGGGGTTTGGTTTAGGGTTTACTCTTGATGGGGAAAATTTTTGGATGTTTTTCCATTCTCCATTAAAACCTATGGGAATCATTACAGTGAAAGGCAGCCCACGGCTAGGGGGATGGAGTGTCTCCTGTGCTCCGAAGGACCGAAGCAATAAAACGGTCTCCAATAATCCGGCGTTTTAAGGGTTAAGTAACCCTGAAGGGTAACTTAACCCTTAAAACGTTGGATTTCAGGAGAAAATTGGAATCCACTGCTGGGCGCATTTTTGGCACTCCCGGGAAAGGCAGCCCGTCACTGCGGGCGTGAGGGCCCTTCTGCGACGCCCACGACCGAAGGAATGCGACGGTCCTGCAAAATTCTATCATGTTCTGGGTTGAGTAATCCTGAAAGGTTATCTTCCTGAGAGGTATACTGTCGATCGGGAAAATTTTTGGAAGTCTTTCCGTTCTCCATTATAGCCTATGGGATTCATTGGAATGGGTTAGGGTTAGGGTTAGAGTTCAGGACACACTTATGTTCGGGTGAAAATTGGGGTTTGGTTTAGGGTTGGGTAAGATGTATTTTTGATGTCACACTGAATGGTATACTCTTGATGGGGAAAATTTTTGGATGTTTTTCCATTCTCCATTAAAACCTATGGGAATCATTACAGTGAAAGGCAGCCCACGGCTAGGGGGATGGAGTGTCTCCTGTGCTCCGAAGGACCGAAGCAATAAAACGGTCTCCAATAATCCGGCGTTTTAAGGGTTAAGTAACCCTGAAGGGTAACTTAACCCTTAAAACGTTGGATTTCAGGAGAAAATTGGAATCCACTGCTGGGCGCATTTTTGGCACTCCCGGGAAAGGCAGCCCGTCCCTGCGGGCGTGAGGGCCCTTCTGCGACGCCCACGACCGAAGGAATGCGACGGTCTGCAAAATTCTATCATGTTCTGGGTTGAGTAATCCTGAAAGGTTATCTTCCTGAGAGGTATACTGTCGATCGGGAAAATTTTTGGAAGTCTTTCCGTTCTCCATTATAGCCTATGGGATTCATTGGAATGGGTTAGGGTTAGGGTTAGAGTTCAGGACACACTTATGTTCGGGTGAAAATTGGGGTTTGGTTTAGGGTTGGGTAAGATGTATTTTTGATGTCACACTGAATGGTATACTCTTGATGAGGAAAATTTTTGGATGTTTTTCCATTCTCCATTAAAACCTATGGGAATCATTACAGTGAAAGGCAGCCCACGGCTAGGGGGATGGAGTGTCTCCTGTGCTCCGAAGGACCGAAGCAATAAAACGGTCTCCAATAATCCGGCGTTTTAAGGGTTAAGTAACCCTGAAGGGTAACTTAACCCTTAAAACGTTGGATTTCAGGAGAAAATTGGAATCCACTGCTGGGCGCATTTTTGGCACTCCCGGGAAAGGCAGCCCGTCCCTGCGGGCGTGAGGGCCCTTCTGCGACGCCCACGACCGAAGGAATGCGACGGTCTGCAAAATTCTGTCATGTTCTGGGTTGAGTAATCCTGAAAGGTTATCTTCCTGAGAGGTATACTGTCGATCGGGAAAATTTTTGGAAGTCTTTCCGTTCTCCATTATAGCCTATGGGATTCATTGGAATGGGTTAGGGTTAGGGTTAGAGTTCAGGACACACTTATGTTCGGGTGAAAATTGGGGTTTGGTTTAGGGTTGGGTAAGATGTATTTTTGATGTCACACTGAATGGTATACTCTTGATGGGGAAAATTTTTGGATGTTTTTCCATTCTCCATTAAAACCTATGGGAATCATTACAGTGAAAGGCAGCCCACGGCTAGGGGGATGGAGTGTCTCCTGTGCTCCGAAGGACCGAAGCAATAAAACGGTCTCCAATAATCCGGCGTTTTAAGGGTTAAGTAACCCTGAAGGGTAACTTAACCCTTAAAACGTTGGATTTCAGGAGAAAATTGGAATCCACTGCTGGGCGCATTTTTGGCACTCCCGGGAAAGGCAGCCCGTCACTGCGGGCGTGAGGGCCCTTCTGCGACGCCCACGACCGAAGGAATGCGACGGTCTGCAAAATTCTATCATGTTCTGGGTTGAGTAATCCTGAAAGGTTATCTTCCTGAGAGGTATACTGTCGATCGGGAAAATTTTTGGAAGTCTTTCCGTTCTCCATTATAGCCTATGGGATTCATTGGAATGGGTTAGGGTTAGGGTTAGAGTTCAGGACACACTTATGTTCGGGTGAAAATTGGGGTTTGGTTTAGGGTTGGGTAAGATGTATTTTTGATGTCACACTGAATGGTATACTCTTGATGGGGAAAATTTTTGGATGTTTTTCCATTCTCCATTAAAACCTATGGGAATCATTACAGTGAAAGGCAGCCCACGGCTAGGGGGATGGAGTGTCTCCTGTGCTCCGAAGGACCGAAGCAATAAAACGGTCTCCAATAATCCGGCGTTTTAAGGGTTAAGTAACCCTGAAGGGTAACTTAACCCTTAAAACGTTGGATTTCAGGAGAAAATTGGAATCCACTGCTGGGCGCATTTTTGGCACTCCCGGGAAAGGCAGCCCGTCCCTGCGGGCGTGAGGGCCCTTCTGCGACGCCCACGACCGAAGGAATGCGACGGTCTGCAAAATTCTATCATGTTCTGGGTTGAGTAATCCTGAAAGGTTATCTTCCTGAGAGGTATACTGTCGATCGGGAAAATTTTTGGAAGTCTTTCCGTTCTCCATTATAGCCTATGGGATTCATTGGAATGGGTTAGGGTTAGGGTTAGAGTTCAGGACACACTTATGTTCGGGTGAAAATTGGGGTTTGGTTTAGGGTTGGGTAAGATGTATTTTTGATGTCACACTGAATGGTATACTCTTGATGAGGAAAATTTTTGGATGTTTTTCCATTCTCCATTAAAACCTATGGGAATCATTACAGTGAAAGGCAGCCCACGGCTAGGGGGATGGAGTGTCTCCTGTGCTCCGAAGGACCGAAGCAATAAAACGGTCTCCAATAATCCGGCGTTTTAAGGGTTAAGTAACCCTGAAGGGTAACTTAACCCTTAAAACGTTGGATTTCAGGAGAAAATTGGAATCCACTGCTGGGCGCATTTTTGGCACTCCCGGGAAAGGCAGCCCGTCCCTGCGGGCGTGAGGGCCCTTCTGCGACGCCCACGACCGAAGGAATGCGACGGTCTGCAAAATTCTGTCATGTTCTGGGTTGAGTAATCCTGAAAGGTTATCTTCCTGAGAGGTATACTGTCGATCGGGAAAATTTTTGGAAGTCTTTCCGTTCTCCATTATAGCCTATGGGATTCATTGGAATGGGTTAGGGTTAGGGTTAGAGTTCAGGACACACTTATGTTCGGGTGAAAATTGGGGTTTGGTTTAGGGTTGGGTAAGATGTATTTTTGATGTCACACTGAATGGTATACTCTTGATGGGGAAAATTTTTGGATGTTTTTCCATTCTCCATTAAAACCTATGGGAATCATTACAGTGAAAGGCAGCCCACGGCTAGGGGGATGGAGTGTCTCCTGTGCTCCGAAGGACCGAAGCAATAAAACGGTCTCCAATAATCCGGCGTTTTAAGGGTTAAGTAACCCTGAAGGGTAACTTAACCCTTAAAACGTTGGATTTCAGGAGAAAATTGGAATCCACTGCTGGGCGCATTTTTGGCACTCCCGGGAAAGGCAGCCCGTCCCTGCGGGCGTGAGGGCCCTTCTGCGACGCCCACGACCGAAGGAATGCGACGGTCTGCAAAATTCTATCATGTTCTGGGTTGAGTAATCCTGAAAGGTTATCTTCCTGAGAGGTATACTGTCGATCGGGAAAATTTTTGGAAGTCTTTCCGTTCTCCATTATAGCCTATGGGATTCATTGGAATGGGTTAGGGTTAGGGTTAGAGTTCAGGACACACTTATGTTCGGGTGAAAATTGGGGTTTGGTTTAGGGTTGGGTAAGATGTATTTTTGATGTCACACTGAATGGTATACTCTTGATGAGGAAAATTTTTGGATGTTTTTCCATTCTCCATTAAAACCTATGGGAATCATTACAGTGAAAGGCAGCCCACGGCTAGGGGGATGGAGTGTCTCCTGTGCTCCGAAGGACCGAAGCAATAAAACGGTCTCCAATAATCCGGCGTTTTAAGGGTTAAGTAACCCTGAAGGGTAACTTAACCCTTAAAACGTTGGATTTCAGGAGAAAATTGGAATCCACTGCTGGGCGCATTTTTGGCACTCCCGGGAAAGGCAGCCCGTCCCTGCGGGCGTGAGGGCCCTTCTGCGACGCCCACGACCGAAGGAATGCGACGGTCTGCAAAATTCTGTCATGTTCTGGGTTGAGTAATCCTGAAAGGTTATCTTCCTGAGAGGTATACTGTCGATCGGGAAAATTTTTGGAAGTCTTTCCGTTCTCCATTATAGCCTATGGGATTCATTGGAATGGGTTAGGGTTAGGGTTAGAGTTCAGGACACACTTATGTTCGGGTGAAAATTGGGGTTTGGTTTAGGGTTGGGTAAGATGTATTTTTGATATCACACTGAATGGTATACTCTTGATGGGGAAAATTTTTGGATGTTTTTCCATTCTCCATTAAAACCTATGGGAATCATTACAGTGAAAGGCAGCCCACGGCTAGGGCGATGGAGGTCTCCTGTGCTCCGAAGGACCGAAGCAATAAAACGGTCTCCAATAATCCGGCGTTTTAAGGGTTAAGTAACCCTGAAGGGTAACTTAACCCTTAAAACATTGGATTTCAGGAGAAAATTGGAATCCACTGCTGGGCGCATTTTTGGCACTCCCGGGAAAGGCAGCCCGTCCCTGCGGGCGTGAGGGCCCTTCTGCGACGCCCACGACCGAAGGAATGCGACGGTCTGCAAAATTCTGTCATGTTCTGGGTTGAGTAATCCTGAAAGGTTTTCTTTCTGAGAGGTATACTGTCGATAGGGAAAATTTTTGGAAGTCTATCCGTTCTCCATTATAGCCTATGGGATTCATTGGAATGGGTTAGGGTTAGGGTTAGAGTTCAGGACACACTTATGTTCGGGTGAAAATTGGGGTTTGGTTTAGGGTTGGGTAAGATGTATTTTTGATATCACACTGAATGGTATACTCTTGATGGGGAAAATTTTTGGATGTTTTTCCATTCTCCATTAAAACCTATGGGAATCATTACAGTGAAAGGCAGCCCACGGCTAGGGGGATGGAGTGTCTCCTGTGCTCCGAAGGACCGAAGCAATAAAACGGTCTCCAATAATCCGGCGTTTTAAGGGTTAAGTAACCCTGAAGGGTAACTTAACCCTTAAAACGTTGGATTTCAGGAGAAAATTGGAATCCACTGCTGGGCGCATTTTTGGCACTCCCGGGAAAGGCAGCCCGTCCCTGCGGGCGTGAGGGCCCTTCTGCGACGCCCACGACCGAAGGAATGCGACGGTCTGCAAAATTCTGTCATGTTCTGGGTTGAGTAATCCTGAAAGGTTTTCTTTCTGAGAGGTATACTGTCGATAGGGAAACTTTTTGGAAGTCTATCCGTTCTCCATTATAGCCTATGGGATTCATTGGAATGGGTTAGGGTTAGGGTTAGAGTTCAGGACACACTTATGTTCGGGTGAAAATTGGGGTTTGGTTTAGGGTTGGGTAAGATGTATTTTTGATATCACACTGAATGGTATACTCTTGATGGGGAAAATTTTTGGATGTTTTTCCATTCTCCATTAAAACCTATGGGAATCATTACAGTGAAAGGCAGCCCACGGCTAGGGGGATGGAGTGTCTCCTGTGCTCCGAAGGACCGAAGCAATAAAACGGTCTCCAATAATCCGGCGTTTTAAGGGTTAAGTAACCCTGAAGGGTAACTTAACCCTTAAAACGTTGGATTTCAGGAGAAAATTGGAATCCACTGCTGGGTGCATTTTTGGCACTCCCGGGAAAGGCAGCCCGTCCCTGCGGGCGTGAGGGCCCTTCTGCGACGCCCACGACCGAAGGAATGCGACGGTCTGCAAAATTCTATCATGTTCTGGGTTGAGTAATCCTGAAAGGTTATCTTCCTGAGAGGTATACTGTCGATCGGGAAAATTTTTGGAAGTCTTTCCGTTCTCCATTATAGCCTATGGGATTCATTGGAATGGGTTAGGGTTAGGGTTAGAGTTCAGGACACACTTATGTTCGGGTGAAAATTGGGGTTTGGTTTAGGGTTGGGTAAGATGTATTTTTGATGTCACACTGAATGGTATACTCTTGATGGGGAAAATTTTTGGATGTTTTTCCATTCTCCATTAAAACCTATGGGAATCATTACAGTGAAAGGCAGCCCACGGCTAGGGGGATGGAGTGTCTCCTGTGCTCCGAAGGACCGAAGCAATAAAACGGTCTCCAATAATCCGGCGTTTTAAGGGTTAAGTAACCCTGAAGGGTAACTTAACCCTTAAAACGTTGGATTTCAGGAGAAAATTGGAATCCACTGCTGGGCGCATTTTTGGCACTCCCGGGAAAGGCAGCCCGTCCCTGCGGGCGTGAGGGCCCTTCTGCGACGCCCACGACCGAAGGAATGCGACGGTCTGCAAAATTCTGTCATGTTCTGGGTTGAGTAATCCTGAAAGGTTATCTTCCTGAGAGGTATACTGTCGATCGGGAAAATTTTTGGAAGTCTTTCCGTTCTCCATTATAGCCTATGGGATTCATTGGAATGGGTTAGGGTTAGGGTTAGAGTTCAGGACACACTTATGTTCGGGTGAAAATTGGGGTTTGGTTTAGGGTTGGGTAAGATGTATTTTTGATATCACACTGAATGGTATACTCTTGATGGGGAAAATTTTTGGATGTTTTTCCATTCTCCATTAAAACCTATGGGAATCATTACAGTGAAAGGCAGCCCACGGCTAGGGGGATGGAGTGTCTCCTGTGCTCCGAAGGACCGAAGCAATAAAACGGTCTCCAATAATCCGGCGTTTTAAGGGTTAAGTAACCCTGAAGGGTAACTTAACCCTTAAAACGTTGGATTTCAGGAGAAAATTGGAATCCACTGCTGGGCGCATTTTTGGCACTCCCGGGAAAGGCAGCCCGTCCCTGCGGGCGTGAGGGCCCTTCTGCGACGCCCACGACCGAAGGAATGCGACGGTCTGCAAAATTCTGTCATGTTCTGGGTTGAGTAATCCTGAAAGGTTTTCTTTCTGAGAGGTATACTGTCGATAGGGAAAATTTTTGGAAGTCTATCCGTTCTCCATTATAGCCTATGGGATTCATTGGAATGGGTTAGGGTTAGGGTTAGAGTTCAGGACACACTTATGTTCGGGTGAAAATTGGGGTTTGGTTTAGGGTTGGGTAAGATGTATTTTTGATATCACACTGAATGGTATACTCTTGATGGGGAAAATTTTTGGATGTTTTTCCATTCTCCATTAAAACCTATGGGAATCATTACAGTGAAAGGCAGCCCACGGCTAGGGGGATGGAGTGTCTCCTGTGCTCCGAAGGACCGAAGCAATAAAACGGTCTCCAATAATCCGGCGTTTTAAGGGTTAAGTAACCCTGAAGGGTAACTTAACCCTTAAAACGTTGGATTTCAGGAGAAAATTGGAATCCACTGCTGGGCGCATTTTTGGCACTCCCGGGAAAGGCAGCCCGTCCCTGCGGGCGTGAGGGCCCTTCTGCGACGCCCACGACCGAAGGAATGCGACGGTCTGCAAAATTCTGTCATGTTCTGGGTTGAGTAATCCTGAAAGGTTTTCTTTCTGAGAGGTATACTGTCGATAGGGAAAATTTTTGGAAGTCTATCCGTTCTCCATTATAGCCTATGGGATTCATTGGAATGGGTTAGGGTTAGGGTTAGAGTTCAGGACACACTTATGTTCGGGTGAAAATTGGGGTTTGGTTTAGGGTTGGGTAAGATGTATTTTTGATATCACACTGAATGGTATACTCTTGATGGGGAAAATTTTTGGATGTTTTTCCATTCTCCTTTAAAACCTATGGGAATCATTACAGTGAAAGGCAGCCCACGGCTAGGGCGATGGAGTGTCTCCTGTGCTCCGAAGGACCGAAGCAATAAAACGGTCTCCAATAATCCGGCGTTTTAAGGGTTAAGTAACCCTGAAGGGTAACTTAACCCTTAAAACGTTGGATTTCAGGAGAAAATTGGAATCCACTGCTGGGCGCATTTTTGGCACTCCCGGGAAAGGCAGCCCGTCCCTGCGGGCGTGAGGGCCCTTCTGCGACGCCCACGACCGAAGGAATGCGACGGTCTGCAAAATTCTGTCATGTTCTGGGTTGAGTAATCCTGAAAGGTTTTCTTTCTGAGAGGTATACTGTCGATAGGGAAAATTTTTGGAAGTCTATCCGTTCTCCATTATAGCCTATGGGATTCATTGGAATGGGTTAGGGTTAGGGTTAGAGTTCAGGACACACTTATGTTCGGGTGAAAATTGGGGTTTGGTTTAGGGTTGGGTAAGATGTATTTTTGATATCACACTGAATGGTATACTCTTGATGGGGAAAATTTTTGGATGTTTTTCCATTCTCCATTAAAACCTATGGGAATCATTACAGTGAAAGGCAGCCCACGGCTAGGGGGATGGAGTGTCTCCTGTGCTCCGAAGGACCGAAGCAATAAAACGGTCTCCAATAATCCGGCGTTTTAAGGGTTAAGTAACCCTGAAGGGTAACTTAACCCTTAAAACGTTGGATTTCAGGAGAAAATTGGAATCCACTGCTGGGCGCATTTTTGGCACTCCCGGGAAAGGCAGCCCGTCCCTGCGGGCGTGAGGGCCCTTCTGCGACGCCCACGACCGAAGGAATGCGACGGTCTGCAAAATTCTGTCATGTTCTGGGTTGAGTAATCCTGAAAGGTTATCTTCCTGAGAGGTATACTGTCGATCGGGAAAATTTTTGGAAGTCTTTCCGTTCTCCATTATAGCCTATGGGATTCATTGGAATGGGTTAGGGTTAGAGTTCAGGACACACTTATGTTCGGGTGAAAATTGGGGTTTGGTTTAGGGTTGGGTAAGATGTATTTTTGATATCACACTGAATGGTATACTCTTGATGGGGAAAATTTTTGGATGTTTTTCCATTCTCCATTAAAACCTATGGGAATCATTACAGTGAAAGGCAGCCCACGGCTAGGGGGATGGAGTGTCTCCTGTGCTCCGAAGGACCGAAGCAATAAAACGGTCTCCAATAATCCGGCGTTTTAAGGGTTAAGTAACCCTGAAGGGTAACTTAACCCTTAAAACGTTGGATTTCAGGAGAAAATTGGAATCCACTGCTGGGCGCATTTTTGGCACTCCCGGGAAAGGCAGCCCGTCCCTGCGGGCGTGAGGGCCCTTCTGCGACGCCCACGACCGAAGGAATGCGACGGTCTGCAAAATTCTATCATGTTCTGGGTTGAGTAATCCTGAAAGGTTATCTTCCTGAGAGGTATACTGTCGATCGGGAAAATTTTTGGAAGTCTTTCCGTTCTCCATTATAGCCTATGGGATTCATTGGAATGGGTTAGGGTTAGGGTTAGAGTTCAGGACACACTTATGTTCGGGTGAAAATTGGGGTTTGGTTTAGGGTTGGGTAAGATGTATTTTTGATGTCACACTGAATGGTATACTCTTGATGGCGAAAATTTTTGGATGTTTTTCCATTCTCCATTAAAACCTATGGGAATCATTACAGTGCAAGGCAGCCCACGGCTAGGGGGATGGAGTGTCTCCTGTGCTCCGAAGGACCGAAGCAATAAAACGGTCTCCAATAATCCGGCGTTTTAAGGGTTAAGTAACCCTGAAGGGTAACTTAACCCTTAAAACGTTGGATTTCAGGAGAAAATTGGAATCCACTGCTGGGCGCATTTTTGGCACTCCCGGGAAAGGCAGCCCGTCCCTGCGGGCGTGAGGGCCCTTCTGCGACGCCCACGACCGAAGGAATGCGACGGTCTGCAAAATTCTGTCATGTTCTGGGTTGAGTAATCCTGAAAGGGTATCTTCCTGAGAGGTATACTGTCGATCGGGAAAATTTTTGGAAGTCTTTCCGTTCTCCATTATAGCCTATGGGATTCATTGGAATGGGTTAGGGTTAGGGTTAGAGTTCAGGACACACTTATGTTCGGGTGAAAATTGGGGTTTGGTTTAGGGTTGGGTAAGATGTATTTTTGATATCACACTGAATGGTATACTCTTGATGGGGAAAATTTTTGGATGTTTTTCCATTCTCCATTAAAACCTATGGGAATCATTACAGTGAAAGGCAGCCCACGGCTAGGGGGATGGAGTGTCTCCTGTGCTCCGAAG
This sequence comes from Heteronotia binoei, assembly GCF_032191835.1. Taxonomy (NCBI): domain Eukaryota; kingdom Metazoa; phylum Chordata; class Lepidosauria; order Squamata; family Gekkonidae; genus Heteronotia; species Heteronotia binoei. The sequence goes on from NW_026800319.1 coordinate 26,893, forward strand.
GACCGAAGCAATAAAACGGTCTCCAATAATCCGGCGTTTTAAGGGTTAAGTAACCCTGAAGGGTAACTTAACCCTTAAAACGTTGGATTTCAGGAGAAAATTGGAATCCACTGCTGGGCGCATTTTTGGCACTCCCGGGAAAGGCAGCCCGTCCCTGCGGGCGTGAGGGCCCTTCTGCGACGCCCACGACCGAAGGAATGCGACGGTCTGCAAAATTCTATCATGTTCTGGGTTGAGTAATCCTGAAAGGTTATCTTCCTGAGAGGTATACTGTCGATCGGGAAAATTTTTGGAAGTCTTTCCGTTCTCCATTATAGCCTATGGGATTCATTGGAATGGGTTAGGGTTAGGGTTAGAGTTCAGGACACACTTATGTTCGGGTGAAAATTGGGGTTTGGTTTAGGGTTGGGTAAGATGTATTTTTGATGTCACACTGAATGGTATACTCTTGATGGGGAAAATTTTTGGATGTTTTTCCATTCTCCATTAAAACCTATGGGAATCATTACAGTGAAAGGCAGCCCACGGCTAGGGGGATGGAGTGTCTCCTGTGCTCCGAAGGACCGAAGCAATAAAACGGTCTCCAATAATCCGGCGTTTTAAGGGTTAAGTAACCCTGAAGGGTAACTTAACCCTTAAAACGTTGGATTTCAGGAGAAAATTGGAATCCACTGCTGGGCGCATTTTTGGCACTCCCGGGAAAGGCAGCCCGTCCCTGCGGGCGTGAGGGCCCTTCTGCGACGCCCACGACCGAAGGAATGCGACGGTCTGCAAAATTCTGTCATGTTCTGGGTTGAGTAATCCTGAAAGGTTTTCTTTCTGAGAGGTATACTGTCGATAGGGAAAATTTTTGGAAGTCTATCCGTTCTCCATTATAGCCTATGGGATTCATTGGAATGGGTTAGGGTTAGGGTTAGAGTTCAGGACACACTTTTGTTCGGGTGAAAATTGGGGTTTGGTTTAGGGTTGGGTAAGATGTATTTTTGATATCACACTGAATGGTATACTCTTGATGGGGAAAATTTTTGGATGTTTTTCCATTCTCCATTAAAACCTATGGGAATCATTACAGTGAAAGGCAGCCCACGGCTAGGGGGATGGAGTGTCTCCTGTGCTCCGAAGGACCGAAGCAATAAAACGGTCTCCAATAATCCGGCGTTTTAAGGGTTAAGTAACCCTGAAGGGTAACTTAACCCTTAAAACGTTGGATTTCAGGAGAAAATTGGAATCCACTGCTGGGCGCATTTTTGGCACTCCCGGGAAAGGCAGCCCGTCCCTGCGGGCGTGAGGGCCCTTCTGCGACGCCCACGACCGAAGGAATGCGACGGTCTGCAAAATTCTGTCATGTTCTGGGTTGAGTAATCCTGAAAGGTTTTCTTTCTGAGAGGTATACTGTCGATAGGGAAAATTTTTGGAAGTCTATCCGTTCTCCATTATAGCCTATGGGATTCATTGGAATGGGTTAGGGTTAGGGTTAGAGTTCAGGACACACTTATGTTCGGGTGAAAATTGGGGTTTGGTTTAGGGTTGGGTAAGATGTATTTTTGATATCACACTGAATGGTATACTCTTGATGGGGAAAATTTTAGGATGTTTTTCCATTCTCCATTAAAACCTATGGGAATCATTACAGTGAAAGGCAGCCCACGGCTAGGGGGATGGAGTGTCTCCTGTGCTCCGAAGGACCGAAGCAATAAAACGGTCTCCAATAATCCGGCGTTTTAAGGGTTAAGTAACCCTGAAGGGTAACTTAACCCTTAAAACGTTGGATTTCAGGAGAAAATTGGAATCCACTGCTGGGCGCATTTTTGGCACTCCCGGGAAAGGCAGCCCGTCCCTGCGGGCGTGAGGGCCCTTCTGCGACGCCCACGACCGAAGGAATGCGACGGTCTGCAAAATTCTATCATGTTCTGGGTTGAGTAATCCTGAAAGGTTATCTTCCTGAGAGGTATACTGTCGATCGGGAAAATTTTTGGAAGTCTTTCCGTTCTCCATTATAGCCTATGGGATTCATTGGAATGGGTTAGGGTTAGGGTTAGAGTTCAGGACACACTTATGTTCGGGTGAAAATTGGGGTTTGGTTTAGGGTTGGGTAAGATGTATTTTTGATGTCACACTGAATGGTATACTCTTGATGGGGAAAATTTTTGGATGTTTTTCCATTCTCCATTAAAACCTATGGGAATCATTACAGTGAAAGGCAGCCCACGGCTAGGGGGATGGAGTGTCTCCTGTGCTCCGAAGGACCGAAGCAATAAAACGGTCACCAATAATCCGGCGTTTTAAGGGGTAAGTAACCCTGAAGGGTAACTTAACCCTTAAAACGTTGGATTTCAGGAGAAAATTGGAATCCACTGCTGGGCGCATTTTTGGCACTCCCGGGAAAGGCAGCCCGTCCCTGCGGGCGTGAGGGCCCTTCTGCGACGCCCACGACCGAAGGAATGCGACGGTCTGCAAAATTCTGTCATGTTCTGGGTTGAGTAATCCTGAAAGGTTATCTTCCTGAGAGGTATACTGTCGATCGGGAAAATTTTTGGAAGTCTTTCCGTTCTCCATTATAGCCTATGGGATTCATTGGAATGGGTTAGGGTTAGGGTTAGAGTTCAGGACACACTTATGTTCGGGTGAAAATTGGGGTTTGGTTTAGGGTTGGGTAAGATGTATTTTTGATATCACACTGAATGGTATACTCTTGATGGGGAAAATTTTTGGATGTTTTTCCATTCTCCATTAAAACCTATGGGAATCATTACAGTGAAAGGCAGCCCACGGCTAGGGGGATGGAGTGTCTCCTGTGCTCCGAAGGACCGAAGCAATAAAACGGTCTCCAATAATCCGGCGTTTTAAGGGTTAAGTAACCCTGAAGGGTAACTTAACCCTTAAAACGTTGGATTTCAGGAGAAAATTGGAATCCACTGCTGGGCGCATTTTTGGCACTCCCGGGAAAGGCAGCCCGTCCCTGCGGGCGTGAGGGCCCTTCTGCGACGCCCACGACCGAAGGAATGCGACGGTCTGCAAAATTCTGTCATGTTCTGGGTTGAGTAATCCTGAAAGGTTTTCTTTCTGAGAGGTATACTGTCGATAGGGAAAATTTTTGGAAGTCTATCCGTTCTCCATTATAGCCTATGGGATTCATTGGAATGGGTTAGGGTTAGGGTTAGAGTTCAGGACACACTTATGTTCGGGTGAAAATTGGGGTTTGGTTTAGGGTTGGGTAAGATGTATTTTTGATATCACACTGAATGGTATACTCTTGATGGGGAAAATTTTTGGATGTTTTTCCATTCTCCATTAAAACCTATGGGAATCATTACAGTGAAAGGCAGCCCACGGCTAGGGGGATGGAGTGTCTCCTGTGCTCCGAAGGACCGAAGCAATAAAACGGTCTCCAATAATCCGGCGTTTTAAGGGTTAAGTAACCCTGAAGGGTAACTTAACCCTTAAAACGTTGGATTTCAGGAGAAAATTGGAATCCACTGCTGGGCGCATTTTTGGCACTCCCGGGAAAGGCAGCCCGTCCCTGCGGGCGTGAGGGCCCTTCTGCGACGCCCACGACCGAAGGAATGCGACGGTCTGCAAAATTCTGTCATGTTCTGGGTTGAGTAATCCTGAAAGGTTTTCTTTCTGAGAGGTATACTGTCGATAGGGAAAATTTTTGGAAGTCTATCCGTTCTCCATTATAGCCTATGGGATTCATTGGAATGGGTTAGGGTTAGGGTTAGAGTTCAGGACACACTTATGTTCGGGTGAAAATTGGGGTTTGGTTTAGGGTTGGGTAAGATGTATTTTTGATATCACACTGAATGGTATACTCTTGATGGGGAAAATTTTTGGATGTTTTTCCATTCTCCATTAAAACCTATGGGAATCATTACAGTGAAAGGCAGCCCACGGCTAGGGCGATGGAGTGTCTCCTGTGCTCCGAAGGACCGAAGCAATAAAACGGTCTCCAATAATCTGGCGTTTTAAGGGTTAAGTAACCCTGAAGGGTAACTTAACCCTTAAAACGTTGGATTTCAGGAGAAAATTGGAATCCACTGCTGGGCGCATTTTTGGCACTCCCGGGAAAGGCAGCCCGTCCCTGCGGGCGTGAGGGCCCTTCTGCGACGCCCACGACCGAAGGAATGCGACGGTCTGCAAAATTCTGTCATGTTCTGGGTTGAGTAATCCTGAAAGGTTTTCTTTCTGAGAGGTATACTGTCGATAGGGAAAATTTTTGGAAGTCTATCCGTTCTCCATTATAGCCTATGGGATTCATTGGAATGGGTTAGGGTTAGGGTTAGAGTTCAGGACACACTTATGTTCGGGTGAAAATTGGGGTTTGGTTTAGGGTTGGGTAAGATGTATTTTTGATATCACACTGAATGGTATACTCTTGATGGGGAAAATTTTTGGATGTTTTTCCATTCTCCATTAAAACTTATGGGAATCATTACAGTGAAAGGCAGCCCACGGCTAGGGGGATGGAGTGTCTCCTGTGCTCCGAAGGACCGAAGCAATAAAACGGTCTCCAATAATCCGGCGTTTTAAGGGTTAAGTAACCCTGAAGGGTAACTTAACCCTTAAAACGTTGGATTTCAGGAGAAAATTGGAATCCACTGCTGGGCGCATTTTTGGCACTCCCGGGAAAGGCAGCCCGTCCCTGCGGGCGTGAGGGCCCTTCTGCGACGCCCACGACCGAAGGAATGCGACGGTCTGCAAAATTCTATCATGTTCTGGGTTGAGTAATCCTGAAAGGTTATCTTCCTGAGAGGTATACTGTCGATCGGGAAAATTTTTGGAAGTCTTTCCGTTCTCCATTATAGCCTATGGGATTCATTGGAATGGGTTAGGGTTAGGGTTAGAGTTCAGGACACACTTATGTTCGGGTGAAAATTGGGGTTTGGTTTAGGGTTGGGTAAGATGTATTTTTGATGTCACACTGAATGGTATACTCTTGATGGGGAAAATTTTTGGATGTTTTTCCATTCTCCATTAAAACCTATGGGAATCATTACAGTGAAAGGCAGCCCACGGCTAGGGGGATGGAGTGTCTCCTGTGCTCCGAAGGACCGAAGCAATAAAACGGTCTCCAATAATCCGGCGTTTTAAGGGTTAAGTAACCCTGAAGGGTAACTTAACCCTTAAAACGTTGGATTTCAGGAGAAAATTGGAATCCACTGCTGGGCGCATTTTTGGCACTCCCGGGAAAGGCAGCCCGTCCCTGCGGGCGTGAGGGCCCTTCTGCGACGCCCACGACCGAAGGAATGCGACGGTCTGCAAAATTCTGTCATGTTCTGGGTTGAGTAATCCTGAAAGGTTATCTTCCTGAGAGGTATACTGTCGATCGGGAAAATTTTTGGAAGTCTTTCCGTTCTCCATTATAGCCTATGGGATTCATTGGAATGGGTTAGGGTTAGGGTTAGAGTTCAGGACACACTTATGTTCGGGTGAAAATTGGGGTTTGGTTTAGGGTTGGGTAAGATGTATTTTTGATATCACACTGAATGGTATACTCTTGATGGGGAAAATTTTTGGATGTTTTTCCATTCTCCATTAAAACCTATGGGAATCATTACAGTGAAAGGCAGCCCACGGCTAGGGGGATGGAGTGTCTCCTGTGCTCCGAAGGACCGAAGCAATAAAACGGTCTCCAATAATCCGGCGTTTTAAGGGTTAAGTAACCCTGAAGGGTAACTTAACCCTTAAAACGTTGGATTTCAGGAGAAAATTGGAATCCACTGCTGGGCGCATTTTTGGCACTCCCGGGAAAGGCAGCCCGTCCCTGCGGGCGTGAGGGCCCTTCTGCGACGCCCACGACCGAAGGAATGCGACGGTCTGCAAAATTCTGTCATGTTCTGGGTTGAGTAATCCTGAAAGGTTTTCTTTCTGAGAGGTATACTGTCGATAGGGAAAATTTTTGGAAGTCTATCCGTTCTCCATTATAGCCTATGGGATTCATTGGAATGGGTTAGGGTTAGGGTTAGAGTTCAGGACACACTTATGTTCGGGTGAAAATTGGGGTTTGGTTTAGGGTTGGGTAAGATGTATTTTTGATATCACACTGAATGGTATACTCTTGATGGGGAAAATTTTTGGATGTTTTTCCATTCTCCATTAAAACTTATGGGAATCATTACAGTGAAAGGCAGCCCACGGCTAGGGGGATGGAGTGTCTCCTGTGCTCCGAAGGACCGAAGCAATAAAACGGTCTCCAATAATCCGGCGTTTTAAGGGTTAAGTAACCCTGAAGGGTAACTTAACCCTTAAAACGTTGGATTTCAGGAGAAAATTGGAATCCACTGCTGGGCGCATTTTTGGCACTCCCGGGAAAGGCAGCCCGTCCCTGCGGGCGTGAGGGCCCTTCTGCGACGCCCACGACCGAAGGAATGCGACGGTCTGCAAAATTCTATCATGTTCTGGGTTGAGTAATCCTGAAAGGTTATCTTCCTGAGAGGTATACTGTCGATCGGGAAAATTTTTGGAAGTCTTTCCGTTCTCCATTATAGCCTATGGGATTCATTGGAATGGGTTAGGGTTAGGGTTAGAGTTCAGGACACACTTATGTTCGGGTGAAAATTGGGGTTTGGTTTAGGGTTGGGTAAGATGTATTTTTGATGTCACACTGAATGGTATACTCTTGATGGGGAAAATTTTTGGATGTTTTTCCATTCTCCATTAAAACCTATGGGAATCATTACAGTGAAAGGCAGCCCACGGCTAGGGGGATGGAGTGTCTCCTGTGCTCCGAAGGACCGAAGCAATAAAACGGTCTCCAATAATCCGGCGTTTTAAGGGTTAAGTAACCCTGAAGGGTAACTTAACCCTTAAAACGTTGGATTTCAGGAGAAAATTGGAATCCACTGCTGGGCGCATTTTTGGCACTCCCGGGAAAGGCAGCCCGTCCCTGCGGGCGTGAGGGCCCTTCTGCGACGCCCACGACCGAAGGAATGCGACGGTCTGCAAAATTCTGTCATGTTCTGGGTTGAGTAATCCTGAAAGGTTATCTTCCTGAGAGGTATACTGTCGATCGGGAAAATTTTTGGAAGTCTTTCCGTTCTCCATTATAGCCTATGGGATTCATTGGAATGGGTTAGGGTTAGGGTTAGAGTTCAGGACACACTTATGTTCGGGTGAAAATTGGGGTTTGGTTTAGGGTTGGGTAAGATGTATTTTTGATATCACACTGAATGGTATACTCTTGATGGGGAAAATTTTTGGATGTTTTTCCATTCTCCTTTAAAACCTATGGGAATCATTACAGTGAAAGGCAGCCCACGGCTAGGGCGATGGAGTGTCTCCTGTGCTCCGAAGGACCGAAGCAATAAAACGGTCTCCAATAATCCGGCGTTTTAAGGGTTAAGTAACCCTGAAGGGTAACTTAACCCTTAAAACGTTGGATTTCAGGAGAAAATTGGAATCCACTGCTGGGCGCATTTTTGGCACTCCCGGGAAAGGCAGCCCGTCCCTGCGGGCGTGAGGGCCCTTCTGCGACGCCCACGACCGAAGGAATGCGACGGTCTGCAAAATTCTGTCATGTTCTGGGTTGAGTAATCCTGAAAGGTTTTCTTTCTGAGAGGTATACTGTCGATAGGGAAAATTTTTGGAAGTCTATCCGTTCTCCATTATAGCCTATGGGATTCATTGGAATGGGTTAGGGTTAGGGTTAGAGTTCAGGACACACTTATGTTCGGGTGAAAATTGGGGTTTGGTTTAGGGTTGGGTAAGATGTATTTTTGATATCACACTGAATGGTATACTCTTGATGGGGAAAATTTTTGGATGTTTTTCCATTCTCCATTAAAACTTATGGGAATCATTACAGTGAAAGGCAGCCCACGGCTAGGGGGATGGAGTGTCTCCTGTGCTCCGAAGGACCGAAGCAATAAAACGGTCTCCAATAATCCGGCGTTTTAAGGGTTAAGTAACCCTGAAGGGTAACTTAACCCTTAAAACGTTGGATTTCAGGAGAAAATTGGAATCCACTGCTGGGCGCATTTTTGGCACTCCCGGGAAAGGCAGCCCGTCCCTGCGGGCGTGAGGGCCCTTCTGCGACGCCCACGACCGAAGGAATGCGACGGTCTGCAAAATTCTATCATGTTCTGGGTTGAGTAATCCTGAAAGGTTATCTTCCTGAGAGGTATACTGTCGATCGGGAAAATTTTTGGAAGTCTTTCCGTTCTCCATTATAGCCTATGGGATTCATTGGAATGGGTTAGGGTTAGGGTTAGAGTTCAGGACACACTTATGTTCGGGTGAAAATTGGGGTTTGGTTTAGGGTTGGGTAAGATGTATTTTTGATGTCACACTGAATGGTATACTCTTGATGGGGAAAATTTTTGGATGTTTTTCCATTCTCCATTAAAACCTATGGGAATCATTACAGTGAAAGGCAGCCCACGGCTAGGGGGATGGAGTGTCTCCTGTGCTCCGAAGGACCGAAGCAATAAAACGGTCTCCAATAATCCGGCGTTTTAAGGGTTAAGTAACCCTGAAGGGTAACTTAACCCTTAAAACGTTGGATTTCAGGAGAAAATTGGAATCCACTGCTGGGCGCATTTTTGGCACTCCCGGGAAAGGCAGCCCGTCCCTGCGGGCGTGAGGGCCCTTCTGCGACGCCCACGACCGAAGGAATGCGACGGTCTGCAAAATTCTGTCATGTTCTGGGTTGAGTAATCCTGAAAGGTTATCTTCCTGAGAGGTATACTGTCGATCGGGAAAATTTTTGGAAGTCTTTCCGTTCTCCATTATAGCCTATGGGATTCATTGGAATGGGTTAGGGTTAGGGTTAGAGTTCAGGACACACTTATGTTCGGGTGAAAATTGGGGTTTGGTTTAGGGTTGGGTAAGATGTATTTTTGATATCACACTGAATGGTATACTCTTGATGGGGAAAATTTTTGGATGTTTTTCCATTCTCCTTTAAAACCTATGGGAATCATTACAGTGAAAGGCAGCCCACGGCTAGGGCGATGGAGTGTCTCCTGTGCTCCGAAGGACCGAAGCAATAAAACGGTCTCCAATAATCCGGCGTTTTAAGGGTTAAGTAACCCTGAAGGGTAACTTAACCCTTAAAACGTTGGATTTCAGGAGAAAATTGGAATCCACTGCTGGGCGCATTTTTGGCACTCCCGGGAAAGGCAGCCCGTCCCTGCGGGCGTGAGGGCCCTTCTGCGACGCCCACGACCGAAGGAATGCGACGGTCTGCAAAATTCTGTCATGTTCTGGGTTGAGTAATCCTGAAAGGTTTTCTTTCTGAGAGGTATACTGTCGATAGGGAAAATTTTTGGAAGTCTATCCGTTCTCCATTATAGCCTATGGGATTCATTGGAATGGGTTAGGGTTAGGGTTAGAGTTCAGGACACACTTATGTTCGGGTGAAAATTGGGGTTTGGTTTAGGGTTGGGTAAGATGTATTTTTGATATCACACTGAATGGTATACTCTTGATGGGGAAAATTTTTGGATGTTTTTCCATTCTCCATTAAAACCTATGGGAATCATTACAGTGAAAGGCAGCCCACGGCTAGGGGGATGGAGTGTCTCCTGTGCTCCGAAGGACCGAAGCAATAAAACGGTCTCCAATAATCCGGCGTTTTAAGGGTTAAGTAACCCTGAAGGGTAACTTAACCCTTAAAACGTTGGATTTCAGGAGAAAATTGGAATCCACTGCTGGGCGCATTTTTGGCACTCCCGGGAAAGGCAGCCCGTCCCTGCGGGCGTGAGGGCCCTTCTGCGACGCCCACGACCGAAGGAATGCGACGGTCTGCAAAATTCTGTCATGTTCTGGGTTGAGTAATCCTGAAAGGTTTTCTTTCTGAGAGGTATACTGTCGATAGGGAAAATTTTTGGAAGTCTATCCGTTCTCCATTATAGCCTATGGGATTCATTGGAATGGGTTAGGGTTAGGGTTAGAGTTCAGGACACACTTATGTTCGGGTGAAAATTGGGGTTTGGTTTAGGGTTGGGTAAGATGTATTTTTGATATCACACTGAATGGTATACTCTTGATGGGGAAAATTTTTGGATGTTTTTCCATTCTCCATTAAAACCTATGGGAATCATTACAGTGAAAGGCAGCCCACGGCTAGGGGGATGGAGTGTCTCCTGTGCTCCGAAGGACCGAAGCAATAAAACGGTCTCCAATAATCCGGCGTTTTAAGGGTTAAGTAACCCTGAAGGGTAACTTAACCCTTAAAACGTTGGATTTCAGGAGAAAATTGGAATCCACTGCTGGGCGCATTTTTGGCACTCCCGGGAAAGGCAGCCCGTCCCTGCGGGCGTGAGGGCCCTTCTGCGACGCCCACGACCGAAGGAATGCGACGGTCTGCAAAATTCTATCATGTTCTGGGTTGAGTAATCCTGAAAGGTTATCTTCCTGAGAGGTATACTGTCGATCGGGAAAATTTTTGGAAGTCTTTCCGTTCTCCATTATAGCCTATGGGATTCATTGGAATGGGTTAGGGTTAGGGTTAGAGTTCAGGACACACTTATGTTCGGGTGAAAATTGGGGTTTGGTTTAGGGTTGGGTAAGATGTATTTTTGATATCACACTGAATGGTATACTCTTGATGGGGAAAATTTTTGGATGTTTTTCCATTCTCCATTAAAACCTATGGGAATCATTACAGTGAAAGGCAGCCCACGGCTAGGGGGATGGAGTGTCTCCTGTGCTCCGAAGGACCGAAGCAATAAAACGGTCTCCAATAATCCGGCGTTTTAAGGGTTAAGTAACCCTGAAGGGTAACTTAACCCTTAAAACGTTGGATTTCAGGAGAAAATTGGAATCCACTGCTGGGCGCATTTTTGGCACTCCCGGGAAAGGCAGCCCGTCCCTGCGGGCGTGAGGGCCCTTCTGCGACGCCCACGACCGAAGGAATGCGACGGTCTGCAAAATTCTGTCATGTTCTGGGTTGAGTAATCCTGAAAGGTTATCTTCCTGAGAGGTATACTGTCGATCGGGAAAATTTTTGGAAGTCTTTCCGTTCTCCATTATAGCCTATGGGATTCATTGGAATGGGTTAGGGTTAGGGTTAGAGTTCAGGACACACTTATGTTCGGGTGAAAATTGGGGTTTGGTTTAGGGTTGGGTAAGATGTATTTTTGATATCACACTGAATGGTATACTCTTGATGGGGAAAATTTTTGGATGTTTTTCCATTCTCCATTAAAACCTATGGGAATCATTACAGTGAAAGGCAGCCCACGGCTAGGGGGATGGAGTGTCTCCTGTGCTCCGAAGGACCGAAGCAATAAAACGGTCTCCAATAATCCGGCGTTTTAAGGGTTAAGTAACCCTGAAGGGTAACTTAACCCTTAAAACGTTGGATTTCAGGAGAAAATTGGAATCCACTGCTGGGCGCATTTTTGGCACTCCCGGGAAAGGCAGCCCGTCCCTGCGGGCGTGAGGGCCCTTCTGCGACGCCCACGACCGAAGGAATGCGACGGTCTGCAAAATTCTGTCATGTTCTGGGTTGAGTAATCCTGAAAGGTTTTCTTTCTGAGAGGTATACTGTCGATAGGGAAAATTTTTGGAAGTCTATCCGTTCTCCATTATAGCCTATGGGATTCATTGGAATGGGTTAGGGTTAGGGTTAGAGTTCAGGACACACTTATGTTCGGGTGAAAATTGGGGTTTGGTTTAGGGTTGGGTAAGATGTATTTTTGATATCACACTGAATGGTATACTCTTGATGGGGAAAATTTTTGGATGTTTTTCCATTCTCCATTAAAACCTATGGGAATCATTACAGTGAAAGGCAGCCCACGGCTAGGGGGATGGAGTGTCTCCTGTGCTCCGAAGGACCGAAGCAATAAAACGGTCTCCAATAATCCGGCGTTTTAAGGGTTAAGTAACCCTGAAGGGTAACTTAACCCTTAAAACGTTGGATTTCAGGAGAAAATTGGAATCCACTGCTGGGCGCATTTTTGGCACTCCCGGGAAAGGCAGCCCGTCCCTGCGGGCGTGAGGGCCCTTCTGCGACGCCCACGACCGAAGGAATGCGACGGTCTGCAAAATTCTGTCATGTTCTGGGTTGAGTAATCCTGAAAGGTTTTCTTTCTGAGAGGTATACTGTCGATAGGGAAAATTTTTGGAAGTCTATCCGTTCTCCATTATAGCCTATGGGATTCATTGGAATGGGTTAGGGTTAGGGTTAGAGTTCAGGACACACTTATGTTCGGGTGAAAATTGGGGTTTGGTTTAGGGTTGGGTAAGATGTATTTTTGATATCACACTGAATGGTATACTCTTGATGGGGAAAATTTTTGGATGTTTTTCCATTCTCCATTAAAACCTATGGGAATCATTACAGTGAAAGGCAGCCCACGGCTAGGGGGATGGAGTGTCTCCTGTGCTCCGAAGGACCGAAGCAATAAAACGGTCTCCAATAATCCGGCGTTTTAAGGGTTAAGTAACCCTGAAGGGTAACCTAACCCTTAAAACGTTGGATTTCAGGAGAAAATTGGAATCCACTGCTGGGCGCATTTTTGGCACTCCCGGGAAAGGCAGCCCGTCCCTGCGGGCGTGAGGGCCCTTCTGCGACGCCCACGACCGAAGGAATGCGACGGTCTGCAAAATTCTGTCATGTTCTGGGTTGAGTAATCCTGAAAGGTTATCTTCCTGAGAGGTATACTGTCGATCGGGAAAATTTTTGGAAGTCTTTCCGTTCTCCATTATAGCCTATGGGATTCATTGGAATGGGTTAGGGTTAGGGTTAGAGTTCAGGACACACTTATGTTCGGGTGAAAATTGGGGTTTGGTTTAGGGTTGGGTAAGATGTATTTTTGATATCACACTGAATGGTATACTCTTGATGGGGAAAATTTTTGGATGTTTTTCCATTCTCCATTAAAACCTATGGGAATCATTACAGTGAAAGGCAGCCCACGGCTAGGGGGATGGAGTGTCTCCTGTGCTCCGAAGGACCGAAGCAATAAAACGGTCTCCAATAATCCGGCGTTTTAAGGGTTAAGTAACCCTGAAGGGTAACTTAACCCTTAAAACGTTGGATTTCAGGAGAAAATTGGAATCCACTGCTGGGCGCATTTTTGGCACTCCCGGGAAAGGCAGCCCGTCCCTGCGGGCGTGAGGGCCCTTCTGCGACGCCCACGACCGAAGGAATGCGACGGTCTGCAAAATTCTGTCATGTTCTGGGTTGAGTAATCCTGAAAGGTTTTCTTTCTGAGAGGTATACTGTCGATAGGGAAAATTTTTGGAAGTCTATCCGTTCTCCATTATAGCCTATGGGATTCATTGGAATGGGTTAGGGTTAGGGTTAGAGTTCAGGACACACTTATGTTCGGGTGAAAATTGGGGTTTGGTTTAGGGTTGGGTAAGATGTATTTTTGATATCACACTGAATGGTATACTCTTGATGGGGAAAATTTTTGGATGTTTTTCCATTCTCCATTAAAACCTATGGGAATCATTACAGTGAAAGGCAGCCCACGGCTAGGGGGATGGAGTGTCTCCTGTGCTCCGAAGGACCGAAGCAATAAAACGGTCTCCAATAATCCGGCGTTTTAAGGGTTAAGTAACCCTGAAGGGTAACTTAACCCTTAAAACGTTGGATTTCAGGAGAAAATTGGAATCCACTGCTGGGCGCATTTTTGGCACTCCCGGGAAAGGCAGCCCGTCCCTGCGGGCGTGAGGGCCCTTCTGCGACGCCCACGACCGAAGGAATGCGACGGTCTGCAAAATTCTGTCATGTTCTGGGTTGAGTAATCCTGAAAGGTTTTCTTTCTGAGAGGTATACTGTCGATAGGGAAAATTTTTGGAAGTCTATCCGTTCTCCATTATAGCCTATGGGATTCATTGGAATGGGTTAGGGTTAGGGTTAGAGTTCAGGACACACTTATGTTCGGGTGAAAATTGGGGTTTGGTTTAGGGTTGGGTAAGATGTATTTTTGATATCACACTGAATGGTATACTCTTGATGGGGAAAATTTTTGGATGTTTTTCCATTCTCCATTAAAACCTATGGGAATCATTACAGTGAAAGGCAGCCCACGGCTAGGGGGATGGAGTGTCTCCTGTGCTCCGAAGGACCGAAGCAATAAAACGGTCTCCAATAATCCGGCGTTTTAAGGGTTAAGTAACCCTGAAGGGTAACCTAACCCTTAAAACGTTGGATTTCAGGAGAAAATTGGAATCCACTGCTGGGCGCATTTTTGGCACTCCCGGGAAAGGCAGCCCGTCCCTGCGGGCGTGAGGGCCCTTCTGCGACGCCCACGACCGAAGGAATGCGACGGTCTGCAAAATTCTGTCATGTTCTGGGTTGAGTAATCCTGAAAGGTTATCTTCCTGAGAGGTATACTGTCGATCGGGAAAATTTTTGGAAGTCTTTCCGTTCTCCATTATAGCCTATGGGATTCATTGGAATGGGTTAGGGTTAGGGTTAGAGTTCAGGACACACTTATGTTCGGGTGAAAATTGGGGTTTGGTTTAGGGTTGGGTAAGATGTATTTTTGATATCACACTGAATGGTATACTCTTGATGGGGAAAATTTTTGGATGTTTTTCCATTCTCCATTAAAACCTATGGGAATCATTACAGTGAAAGGCAGCCCACGGCTAGGGGGATGGAGTGTCTCCTGTGCTCCGAAGGACCGAAGCAATAAAACGGTCTCCAATAATCCGGCGTTTTAAGGGTTAAGTAACCCTGAAGGGTAACTTAACCCTTAAAACGTTGGATTTCAGGAGAAAATTGGAATCCACTGCTGGGCGCATTTTTGGCACTCCCGGGAAAGGCAGCCCGTCCCTGCGGGCGTGAGGGCCCTTCTGCGACGCCCACGACCGAAGGAATGCGACGGTCTGCAAAATTCTGTCATGTTCTGGGTTGAGTAATCCTGAAAGGTTTTCTTTCTGAGAGGTATACTGTCGATAGGGAAAATTTTTGGAAGTCTATCCGTTCTCCATTATAGCCTATGGGATTCATTGGAATGGGTTAGGGTTAGGGTTAGAGTTCAGGACACACTTATGTTCGGGTGAAAATTGGGGTTTGGTTTAGGGTTGGGTAAGATGTATTTTTGATATCACACTGAATGGTATACTCTTGATGGGGAAAATTTTTGGATGTTTTTCCATTCTCCATTAAAACCTATGGGAATCATTACAGTGAAAGGCAGCCCACGGCTAGGGGGATGGAGTGTCTCCTGTGCTCCGAAGGACCGAAGCAATAAAACGGTCTCCAATAATCCGGCGTTTTAAGGGTTAAGTAACCCTGAAGGGTAACTTAACCCTTAAAACGTTGGATTTCAGGAGAAAATTGGAATCCACTGCTGGGCGCATTTTTGGCACTCCCGGGAAAGGCAGCCCGTCCCTGCGGGCGTGAGGGCCCTTCTGCGACGCCCACGACCGAAGGAATGCGACGGTCTGCAAAATTCTGTCATGTTCTGGGTTGAGTAATCCTGAAAGGTTTTCTTTCTGAGAGGTATACTGTCGATAGGGAAAATTTTTGGAAGTCTATCCGTTCTCCATTATAGCCTATGGGATTCATTGGAATGGGTTAGGGTTAGGGTTAGAGTTCAGGACACACTTATGTTCGGGTGAAAATTGGGGTTTGGTTTAGGGTTGGGTAAGATGTATTTTTGATATCACACTGAATGGTATACTCTTGATGGGGAAAATTTTTGGATGTTTTTCCATTCTCCATTAAAACCTATGGGAATCATTACAGTGAAAGGCAGCCCACGGCTAGGGGGATGGAGTGTCTCCTGTGCTCCGAAGGACCGAAGCAATAAAACGGTCTCCAATAATCCGGCGTTTTAAGGGTTAAGTAACCCTGAAGGGTAACCTAACCCTTAAAACGTTGGATTTCAGGAGAAAATTGGAATCCACTGCTGGGCGCATTTTTGGCACTCCCGGGAAAGGCAGCCCGTCCCTGCGGGCGTGAGGGCCCTTCTGCGACGCCCACGACCGAAGGAATGCGACGGTCTGCAAAATTCTGTCATGTTCTGGGTTGAGTAATCCTGAAAGGTTATCTTCCTGAGAGGTATACTGTCGATCGGGAAAATTTTTGGAAGTCTTTCCGTTCTCCATTATAGCCTATGGGATTCATTGGAATGGGTTAGGGTTAGGGTTAGAGTTCAGGACACACTTATGTTCGGGTGAAAATTGGGGTTTGGTTTAGGGTTGGGTAAGATGTATTTTTGATATCACACTGAATGGTATACTCTTGATGGGGAAAATTTTTGGATGTTTTTCCATTCTCCATTAAAACCTATGGGAATCATTACAGTGAAAGGCAGCCCACGGCTAGGGGGATGGAGTGTCTCCTGTGCTCCGAAGGACCGAAGCAATAAAACGGTCTCCAATAATCCGGCGTTTTAAGGGTTAAGTAACCCTGAAGGGTAACTTAACCCTTAAAACGTTGGATTTCAGGAGAAAATTGGAATCCACTGCTGGGCGCATTTTTGGCACTCCCGGGAAAGGCAGCCCGTCCCTGCGGGCGTGAGGGCCCTTCTGCGACGCCCACGACCGAAGGAATGCGACGGTCTGCAAAATTCTGTCATGTTCTGGGTTGAGTAATCCTGAAAGGTTTTCTTTCTGAGAGGTATACTGTCGATAGGGAAAATTTTTGGAAGTCTATCCGTTCTCCATTATAGCCTATGGGATTCATTGGAATGGGTTAGGGTTAGGGTTAGAGTTCAGGACACACTTATGTTCGGGTGAAAATTGGGGTTTGGTTTAGGGTTGGGTAAGATGTATTTTTGATATCACACTGAATGGTATACTCTTGATGGGGAAAATTTTTGGATGTTTTTCCATTCTCCATTAAAACCTATGGGAATCATTACAGTGAAAGGCAGCCCACGGCTAGGGGGATGGAGTGTCTCCTGTGCTCCGAAGGACCGAAGCAATAAAACGGTCTCCAATAATCCGGCGTTTTAAGGGTTAAGTAACCCTGAAGGGTAACTTAACCCTTAAAACGTTGGATTTCAGGAGAAAATTGGAATCCACTGCTGGGCGCATTTTTGGCACTCCCGGGAAAGGCAGCCCGTCCCTGCGGGCGTGAGGGCCCTTCTGCGACGCCCACGACCGAAGGAATGCGACGGTCTGCAAAATTCTGTCATGTTCTGGGTTGAGTAATCCTGAAAGGTTATCTTCCTGAGAGGTATACTGTCGATCGGGAAAATTTTTGGAAGTCTTTCCGTTCTCCATTATAGCCTATGGGATTCATTGGAATGGGTTAGGGTTAGGGTTAGAGTTCAGGACACACTTATGTTCGGGTGAAAATTGGGGTTTGGTTTAGGGTTGGGTAAGATGTATTTTTGATATCACACTGAATGGTATACTCTTGATGGGGAAAATTTTTGGATGTTTTTCCATTCTCCATTAAAACCTATGGGAATCATTACAGTGAAAGGCAGCCCACGGCTAGGGCGATGGAGTGTCTCCTGTGCTCCGAAGGACCGAAGCAATAAAACGGTCTCCAATAATCCGGCGTTTTAAGGGTTAAGTAACCCTGAAGGGTAACTTAACCCTTAAAACGTTGGATTTCAGGAGAAAATTGGAATCCACTGCTGGGCGCATTTTTGGCACTCCCGGGAAAGGCAGCCCGTCCCTGCGGGCGTGAGGGCCCTTCTGCGACGCCCACGACCGAAGGAATGCGACGGTCTGCAAAATTCTGTCATGTTCTGGGTTGAGTAATCCTGAAAGGTTTTCTTTCTGAGAGGTATACTGTCGATAGGGAAAATTTTTGGAAGTCTATCCGTTCTCCATTATAGCCTATGGGATTCATTGGAATGGGTTAGGGTTAGGGTTAGAGTTCAGGACACACTTATGTTCGGGTGAAAATTGGGGTTTGGTTTAGGGTTGGGTAAGATGTATTTTTGATATCACACTGAATGGTATACTCTTGATGGGGAAAATTTTTGGATGTTTTTCCATTCTCCATTAAAACCTATGGGAATCATTACAGTGAAAGGCAGCCCACGGCTAGGGGGATGGAGTGTCTCCTGTGCTCCGAAGGACCGAAGCAATAAAACGGTCTCCAATAATCCGGCGTTTTAAGGGTTAAGTAACCCTGAAGGGTAACTTAACCCTTAAAACTTTGGATTTCAGGAGAAAATTGGAATCCACTGCTGGGCGCATTTTTGGCACTCCCGGGAAAGGCAGCCCGTCCCTGCGGGCGTGAGGGCCCTTCTGCGACGCCCACGACCGAAGGAATGCGACGGTCTGCAAAATTCTATCATGTTCTGGGTTGAGTAATCCTGAAAGGTTATCTTCCTGAGAGGTATACTGTCGATCGGGAAAATTTTTGGAAGTCTTTCCGTTCTCCATTATAGCCTATGGGATTCATTGGAATGGGTTAGGGTTAGGGTTAGAGTTCAGGACACACTTATGTTCGGGTGAAAATTGGGGTTTGGTTTAGGGTTGGGTAAGATGTATTTTTGATATCACACTGAATGGTATACTCTTGATGGGGAAAATTTTTGGATGTTTTTCCATTCTCCATTAAAACCTATGGGAATCATTACAGTGAAAGGCAGCCCACGGCTAGGGGGATGGAGTGTCTCCTGTGCTCCGAAGGACCGAAGCAATAAAACGGTCTCCAATAATCCGGCGTTTTAAGGGTTAAGTAACCCTGAAGGGTAACTTAACCCTTAAAACGTTGGATTTCAGGAGAAAATTGGAATCCACTGCTGGGCGCATTTTTGGCACTCCCGGGAAAGGCAGCCCGTCCCTGCGGGCGTGAGGGCCCTTCTGCGACGCCCACGACCGAAGGAATGCGACGGTCTGCAAAATTCTGTCATGTTCTGGGTTGAGTAATCCTGAAAGGTTTTCTTTCTGAGAGGTATACTGTCGATAGGGAAAATTTTTGGAAGTCTATCCGTTCTCCATTATAGCCTATGGGATTCATTGGAATGGGTTAGGGTTAGGGTTAGAGTTCAGGACACACTTATGTTCGGGTGAAAATTGGGGTTTGGTTTAGGGTTGGGTAAGATGTATTTTTGATATCACACTGAATGGTATACTCTTGATGGGGAAAATTTTTGGATGTTTTTCCATTCTCCATTAAAACCTATGGGAATCATTACAGTGAAAGGCAGCCCACGGCTAGGGCGATGGAGTGTCTCCTGTGCTCCGAAGGACCGAAGCAATAAAACGGTCTCCAATAATCTGGCGTTTTAAGGGTTAAGTAACCCTGAAGGGTAACTTAACCCTTAAAACGTTGGATTTCAGGAGAAAATTGGAATCCACTGCTGGGCGCATTTTTGGCACTCCCGGGAAAGGCAGCCCGTCCCTGCGGGCGTGAGGGCCCTTCTGCGACGCCCACGACCGAAGGAATGCGACGGTCTGCAAAATTCTGTCATGTTCTGGGTTGAGTAATCCTGAAAGGTTATCTTCCTGAGAGGTATACTGTCGATCGGGAAAATTTTTGGAAGTCTTTCCGTTCTCCATTATAGCCTATGGGATTCATTGGAATGGGTTAGGGTTAGGGTTAGAGTTCAGGACACACTTATGTTCGGGTGAAAATTGGGGTTTGGTTTAGGGTTGGGTAAGATGTATTTTTGATATCACACTGAATGGTATACTCTTGATGGGGAAAATTTTTGGATGTTTTTCCATTCTCCATTAAAACCTATGGGAATCATTACAGTGAAAGGCAGCCCACGGCTAGGGGGATGGAGTGTCTCCTGTGCTCCGAAGGACCGAAGCAATAAAACGGTCTCCAATAATCCGGCGTTTTAAGGGTTAAGTAACCCTGAAGGGTAACTTAACCCTTAAAACGTTGGATTTCAGGAGAAAATTGGAATCCACTGCTGGGCGCATTTTTGGCACTCCCGGGAAAGGCAGCCCGTCCCTGCGGGCGTGAGGGCCCTTCTGCGACGCCCACGACCGAAGGAATGCGACGGTCTGCAAAATTCTGTCATGTTCTGGGTTGAGTAATCCTGAAAGGTTTTCTTTCTGAGAGGTATACTGTCGATAGGGAAAATTTTTGGAAGTCTATCCGTTCTCCATTATAGCCTATGGGATTCATTGGAATGGGTTAGGGTTAGGGTTAGAGTTCAGGACACACTTATGTTCGGGTGAAAATTGGGGTTTGGTTTAGGGTTGGGTAAGATGTATTTTTGATATCACACTGAATGGTATACTCTTGATGGGGAAAATTTTTGGATGTTTTTCCATTCTCCATTAAAACCTATGGGAATCATTACAGTGAAAGGCAGCCCACGGCTAGGGGGATGGAGTGTCTCCTGTGCTCCGAAGGACCGAAGCAATAAAACGGTCTCCAATAATCCGGCGTTTTAAGGGTTAAGTAACCCTGAAGGGTAACTTAACCCTTAAAACTTTGGATTTCAGGAGAAAATTGGAATCCACTGCTGGGCGCATTTTTGGCACTCCCGGGAAAGGCAGCCCGTCCCTGCGGGCGTGAGGGCCCTTCTGCGACGACCACGACCGAAGGAATGCGACGGTCTGCAAAATTCTGTCATGTTCTGGGTTGAGTAATCCTGAAAGGTTTTCTTTCTGAGAGGTATACTGTCGATAGGGAAAATTTTTGGAAGTCTATCCGTTCTCCATTATAGCCTATGGGATTCATTGGAATGGGTTAGGGTTAGGGTTAGAGTTCAGGACACACTTATGTTCGGGTGAAAATTGGGGTTTGGTTTAGGGTTGGGTAAGATGTATTTTTGATATCACACTGAATGGTATACTCTTGATGGGGAAAATTTTTGGATGTTTTTCCATTCTCCATTAAAACCTATGGGAATCATTACAGTGAAAGGCAGCCCACGGCTAGGGCGATGGAGTGTCTCCTGTGCTCCGAAGGACCGAAGCAATAAAACGGTCTCCAATAATCTGGCGTTTTAAGGGTTAAGTAACCCTGAAGGGTAACTTAACCCTTAAAACGTTGGATTTCAGGAGAAAATTGGAATCCACTGCTGGGCGCATTTTTGGCACTCCCGGGAAAGGCAGCCCGTCCCTGCGGGCGTGAGGGCCCTTCTGCGACGCCCACGACCGAAGGAATGCGACGGTCTGCAAAATTCTGTCATGTTCTGGGTTGAGTAATCCTGAAAGGTTATCTTCCTGAGAGGTATACTGTCGATCGGGAAAATTTTTGGAAGTCTTTCCGTTCTCCATTATAGCCTATGGGATTCATTGGAATGGGTTAGGGTTAGGGTTAGAGTTCAGGACACACTTATGTTCGGGTGAAAATTGGGGTTTGGTTTAGGGTTGGGTAAGATGTATTTTTGATATCACACTGAATGGTATACTCTTGATGGGGAAAATTTTTGGATGTTTTTCCATTCTCCATTAAAACCTATGGGAATCATTACAGTGAAAGGCAGCCCACGGCTAGGGGGATGGAGTGTCTCCTGTGCTCCGAAGGACCGAAGCAATAAAACGGTCTCCAATAATCCGGCGTTTTAAGGGTTAAGTAACCCTGAAGGGTAACTTAACCCTTAAAACGTTGGATTTCAGGAGAAAATTGGAATCCACTGCTGGGCGCATTTTTGGCACTCCCGGGAAAGGCAGCCCGTCCCTGCGGGCGTGAGGGCCCTTCTGCGACGCCCACGACCGAAGGAATGCGACGGTCTGCAAAATTCTGTCATGTTCTGGGTTGAGTAATCCTGAAAGGTTTTCTTTCTGAGAGGTATACTGTCGATAGGGAAAATTTTTGGAAGTCTATCCGTTCTCCATTATAGCCTATGGGATTCATTGGAATGGGTTAGGGTTAGGGTTAGAGTTCAGGACACACTTATGTTCGGGTGAAAATTGGGGTTTGGTTTAGGGTTGGGTAAGATGTATTTTTGATATCACACTGAATGGTATACTCTTGATGGGGAAAATTTTTGGATGTTTTTCCATTCTCCATTAAAACCTATGGGAATCATTACAGTGAAAGGCAGCCCACGGCTAGGGGGATGGAGTGTCTCCTGTGCTCCGAAGGACCGAAGCAATAAAACGGTCTCCAATAATCCGGCGTTTTAAGGGTTAAGTAACCCTGAAGGGTAACTTAACCCTTAAAACTTTGGATTTCAGGAGAAAATTGGAATCCACTGCTGGGCGCATTTTTGGCACTCCCGGGAAAGGCAGCCCGTCCCTGCGGGCGTGAGGGCCCTTCTGCGACGACCACGACCGAAGGAATGCGACGGTCTGCAAAATTCTATCATGTTCTGGGTTGAGTAATCCTAAAAGGTTATCTTCCTGAGAGGTATACTGTCGATCGGGAAAATTTTTGGAAGTCTTTCCGTTCTCCATTATAGCCTATGGGATTCATTGGAATGGGTTAGGGTTAGGGTTAGAGTTCAGGACACACTTATGTTCGGGTGAAAATTGGGGTTTGGTTTAGGGTTGGGTAAGATGTATTTTTGATATCACACTGAATGGTATACTCTTGATGGGGAAAATTTTTGGATGTTTTTCCATTCTCCATTAAAACCTATGGGAATCATTACAGTGAAAGGCAGCCCACGGCTAGGGGGATGGAGTGTCTCCTGTGCTCCGAAGGACCGAAGCAATAAAACGGTCTCCAATAATCCGGCGTTTTAAGGGTTAAGTAACCCTGAAGGGTAACTTAACCCTTAAAACGTTGGATTTCAGGAGAAAATTGGAATCCACTGCTGGGCGCATTTTTGGCACTCCCGGGAAAGGCAGCCCGTCCCTGCGGGCGTGAGGGCCCTTCTGCGACGCCCACGACCGAAGGAATGCGACGGTCTGCAAAATTCTGTCATGTTCTGGGTTGAGTAATCCTGAAAGGTTTTCTTTCTGAGAGGTATACTGTCGATAGGGAAAATTTTTGGAAGTCTATCCGTTCTCCATTATAGCCTATGGGATTCATTGGAATGGGTTAGGGTTAGGGTTAGAGTTCAGGACACACTTATGTTCGGGTGAAAATTGGGGTTTGGTTTAGGGTTGGGTAAGATGTATTTTTGATATCACACTGAATGGTATACTCTTGATGGGGAAAATTTTTGGATGTTTTTCCATTCTCCATTAAAACCTATGGGAATCATTACAGTGAAAGGCAGCCCACGGCTAGGGCGATGGAGTGTCTCCTGTGCTCCGAAGGACCGAAGCAATAAAACGGTCTCCAATAATCTGGCGTTTTAAGGGTTAAGTAACCCTGAAGGGTAACTTAACCCTTAAAACGTTGGATTTCAGGAGAAAATTGGAATCCACTGCTGGGCGCATTTTTGGCACTCCCGGGAAAGGCAGCCCGTCCCTGCGGGCGTGAGGGCCCTTCTGCGACGCCCACGACCGAAGGAGTGCGACGGTCTGCAAAATTCTGTCATGTTCTGGGTTGAGTAATCCTGAAAGGTTATCTTCCTGAGAGGTATACTGTCGATCGGGAAAATTTTTGGAAGTCTTTCCGTTCTCCATTATAGCCTATGGGATTCATTGGAATGGGTTAGGGTTAGGGTTAGAGTTCAGGACACACTTATGTTCGGGTGAAAATTGGGGTTTGGTTTAGGGTTGGGTAAGATGTATTTTTGATATCACACTGAATGGTATACTCTTGATGGGGAAAATTTTTGGATGTTTTTCCATTCTCCATTAAAACCTATGGGAATCATTACAGTGAAAGGCAGCCCACGGCTAGGGGGATGGAGTGTCTCCTGTGCTCCGAAGGACCGAAGCAATAAAACGGTCTCCAATAATCCGGCGTTTTAAGGGTTAAGTAACCCTGAAGGGTAACTTAACCCTTAAAACGTTGGATTTCAGGAGAAAATTGGAATCCACTGCTGGGCGCATTTTTGGCACTCCCGGGAAAGGCAGCCCGTCCCTGCGGGCGTGAGGGCCCTTCTGCGACGCCCACGACCGAAGGAATGCGACGGTCTGCAAAATTCTGTCATGTTCTGGGTTGAGTAATCCTGAAAGGTTTTCTTTCTGAGAGGTATACTGTCGATAGGGAAAATTTTTGGAAGTCTATCCGTTCTCCATTATAGCCTATGGGATTCATTGGAATGGGTTAGGGTTAGGGTTAGAGTTCAGGACACACTTATGTTCGGGTGAAAATTGGGGTTTGGTTTAGGGTTGGGTAAGATGTATTTTTGATATCACACTGAATGGTATACTCTTGATGGGGAAAATTTTTGGATGTTTTTCCATTCTCCATTAAAACCTATGGGAATCATTACAGTGAAAGGCAGCCCACGGCTAGGGCGATGGAGTGTCTCCTGTGCTCCGAAGGACCGAAGCAATAAAACGGTCTCCAATAATCCGGCGTTTTAAGGGTTAAGTAACCCTGAAGGGTAACTTAACCCTTAAAACGTTGGATTTCAGGAGAAAATTGGAATCCACTGCTGGGCGCATTTTTGGCACTCCCGGGAAAGGCAGCCCGTCCCTGCGGGCGTGAGGGCCCTTCTGCGACGCCCACGACCGAAGGAATGCGACGGTCTGCAAAATTCTGTCATGTTCTGGGTTGAGTAATCCTGAAAGGTTATCTTCCTGAGAGGTATACTGTCGATCGGGAAAATTTTTGGAAGTCTTTCCGTTCTCCATTATAGCCTATGGGATTCATTGGAATGGGTTAGGGTTAGAGTTCAGGACACACTTATGTTCGGGTGAAAATTGGGGTTTGGTTTAGGGTTGGGTAAGATGTATTTTTGATATCACACTGAATGGTATACTCTTGATGGGGAAAATTTTTGGATGTTTTTCCATTCTCCATTAAAACCTATGGGAATCATTACAGTGAAAGGCAGCCCACGGCTAGGGGGATGGAGTGTCTCCTGTGCTCCGAAGGACCGAAGCAATAAAACGGTCTCCAATAATCCGGCGTTTTAAGGGTTAAGTAACCCTGAAGGGTAACTTAACCCTTAAAACGTTGGATTTCAGGAGAAAATTGGAATCCACTGCTGGGCGCATTTTTGGCACTCCCGGGAAAGGCAGCCCGTCCCTGCGGGCGTGAGGGCCCTTCTGCGACGCCCACGACCGAAGGAATGCGACGGTCTGCAAAATTCTGTCATGTTCTGGGTTGAGTAATCCTGAAAGGTTATCTTCTTGAGAGGTATACTGTCGATAGGGAAAATTTTTGGAAGTCTTTCCGTTCTCCATTATAGCCTATGGGATTCATTGGAATGGGTTAGGGTTAGAGTTCAGGACACACTTATGGTCGGGTGAAAATTGGGGTTTGGTTTAGGGTTTGGTAAGATGTATTTTTGATATCACACTGAATGGTATACTCTTGATGGGGAAAATTTTTGGATGTTTTTCCATTCTCCATTAAAACCTATGGGAATCATTACAGTGAAAGGCAGCCCACGGCTAGGGGGATGGAGTGTCTCCTGTGCTCCGAAGGACCGAAGCAATAAAACGGTCTCCAATAATCCGGCGTTTTAAGGGTTAAGTAACCCTGAAGGGTAACTTAACCCTTAAAACGTTGGATTTCAGGAGAAAATTGGAATCCACTGCTGGGCGCATTTTTGGCACTCCCGGGAAAGGCAGCCCGTCCCTGCGGGCGTGAGGGCCCTTCTGCGACGCCCACGACCGAAGGAATGCGACGGTCTGCAAAATTCTGTCATGTTCTGGGTTGAGTAATCCTGAAAGGTTATCTTCTTGAGAGGTATACTGTCGATAGGGAATATTTTTGGAAGTCTTTCCGTTCTCCATTATAGCCTATGGGATTCATTGGAATGGGTTAGGGTTAGAGTTCAGGACACACTTATGTTCGGGTGAAAATTGGGGTTTGGTTTAGGGTTGGGTAAGATGTATTTTTGATATCACACTGAATGGTATACTCTTGATGGGGAAAATTTTTGGATGTTTTTCCATTCTCCATTAAAACCTATGGGAATCATTACAGTGAAAGGCAGCCCACGGCTAGGGCGATGGAGTGTCTCCTGTGCTCCGAAGGACCGAAGCAATAAAACGGTCTCCAATAATCCGGCGTTTTAAGGGTTAAGTAACCCTGAAGGGTAACTTAACCCTTAAAACGTTGGATTTCAGGAGAAAATTGGAAACCACTGCTGGGCGCATTTTTGGCACTCCCGGGAAAGGCAGCCCGTCCCTGCGGGCGTGAGGGCCCTTCTGCGACGCCCACGACCGAAGGAATGCGACGGTCTGCAAAATTCTGTCATGTTCTGGGTTGAGTAATCCTGAAAGGTTATCTTCCTGAGAGGTATACTGTCGATCGGGAAAATTTTTGGAAGTCTTTCCGTTCTCCATTATAGCCTATGGGATTCATTGGAATGGGTTAGGGTTAGAGTTCAGGACACACTTATGTTCGGGTGAAAATTGGGGTTTGGTTTAGGGTTGGGTAAGATGTATTTTTGATATCACACTGAATGGTATACTCTTGATGGGGAAAATTTTTGGATGTTTTTCCATTCTCCATTAAAACCTATGGGAATCATTACAGTGAAAGGCAGCCCACGGCTAGGGGGATGGAGTGTCTCCTGTGCTCCGAAGGACCGAAGCAATAAAACGGTCTCCAATAATCCGACGTTTTAAGGGTTAAGTAACCCTGAAGGGTAACTTAACCCTTAAAACGTTGGATTTCAGGAGAAAATTGGAATCCACTGCTGGGCGCATTTTTGGCACTCCCGGGAAAGGCAGCCCGTCCCTGCGGGCGTGAGGGCCCTTCTGCGACGCCCACGACCGAAGGAATGCGACGGTCTGCAAAATTCTGTCATGTTCTGGGTTGAGTAATCCTGAAAGGTTTTCTTTCTGAGAGGTATACTGTCGATAGGGAAAATTTTTGGAAGTCTATCCGTTCTCCATTATAGCCTATGGGATTCATTGGAATGGGTTAGGGTTAGGGTTAGAGTTCAGGACACACTTATGTTCGGGTGAAAATTGGGGTTTGGTTTAGGGTTGGGTAAGATGTATTTTTGATATCACACTGAATGGTATACTCTTGATGGGGAAAATTTTTGGATGTTTTTCCATTCTCCATTAAAACCTATGGGAATCATTACAGTGAAAGGCAGCCCACGGCTAGGGGGATGGAGTGTCTCCTGTGCTCCGAAGGACCGAAGCAATAAAACGGTCTCCAATAATCCGGCGTTTTAAGGGTTAAGTAACCCTGAAGGGTAACTTAACCCTTAAAACGTTGGATTTCAGGAGAAAATTGGAATCCACTGCTGGGCGCATTTTTGGCACTCCCGGGAAAGGCAGCCCGTCCCTGCGGGCGTGAGGGCCCTTCTGCGACGCCCACGACCGAAGGAATGCGACGGTCTGCAAAATTCTGTCATGTTCTGGGTTGAGTAATCCTGAAAGGTTATCTTCTTGAGAGGTATACTGTCGATAGGGAATATTTTTGGAAGTCTTTCCGTTCTCCATTATAGCCTATGGGATTCATTGGAATGGGTTAGGGTTAGAGTTCAGGACACACTTATGTTCGGGTGAAAATTGGGGTTTGGTTTAGGGTTGGGTAAGATGTATTTTTGATATCACACTGAATGGTATACTCTTGATGGGGAAAATTTTTGGATGTTTTTCCATTCTCCATTAAAACCTATGGGAATCATTACAGTGAAAGGCAGCCCACGGCTAGGGCGATGGAGTGTCTCCTGTGCTCCGAAGGACCGAAGCAATAAAACGGTCTCCAATAATCCGGCGTTTTAAGGGTTAAGTAACCCTGAAGGGTAACTTAACCCTTAAAACGTTGGATTTCAGGAGAAAATTGGAAACCACTGCTGGGCGCATTTTTGGCACTCCCGGGAAAGGCAGCCCGTCCCTGCGGGCGTGAGGGCCCTTCTGCGACGCCCACGACCGAAGGAATGCGACGGTCTGCAAAATTCTGTCATGTTCTGGGTTGAGTAATCCTGAAAGGTTATCTTCCTGAGAGGTATACTGTCGATCGGGAAAATTTTTGGAAGTCTTTCCGTTCTCCATTATAGCCTATGGGATTCATTGGAATGGGTTAGGGTTAGAGTTCAGGACACACTTATGTTCGGGTGAAAATTGGGGTTTGGTTTAGGGTTGGGTAAGATGTATTTTTGATATCACACTGAATGGTATACTCTTGATGGGGAAAATTTTTGGATGTTTTTCCATTCTCCATTAAAACCTATGGGAATCATTACAGTGAAAGGCAGCCCACGGCTAGGGGGATGGAGTGTCTCCTGTGCTCCGAAGGACCGAAGCAATAAAACGGTCTCCAATAATCCGACGTTTTAAGGGTTAAGTAACCCTGAAGGGTAACTTAACCCTTAAAACGTTGGATTTCAGGAGAAAATTGGAATCCACTGCTGGGCGCATTTTTGGCACTCCCGGGAAAGGCAGCCCGTCCCTGCGGGCGTGAGGGCCCTTCTGCGACGCCCACGACCGAAGGAATGCGACGGTCTGCAAAATTCTGTCATGTTCTGGGTTGAGTAATCCTGAAAGGTTTTCTTTCTGAGAGGTATACTGTCGATAGGGAAAATTTTTGGAAGTCTATCCGTTCTCCATTATAGCCTATGGGATTCATTGGAATGGGTTAGGGTTAGGGTTAGAGTTCAGGACACACTTATGTTCGGGTGAAAATTGGGGTTTGGTTTAGGGTTGGGTAAGATGTATTTTTGATATCACACTGAATGGTATACTCTTGATGGGGAAAATTTTTGGATGTTTTTCCATTCTCCATTAAAACCTATGGGAATCATTACAGTGAAAGGCAGCCCACGGCTAGGGGGATGGAGTGTCTCCTGTGCTCCGAAGGACCGAAGCAATAAAACGGTCTCCAATAATCCGGCGTTTTAAGGGTTAAGTAACCCTGAAGGGTAACTTAACCCTTAAAACGTTGGATTTCAGGAGAAAATTGGAATCCACTGCTGGGCGCATTTTTGGCACTCCCGGGAAAGGCAGCCCGTCCCTGCGGGCGTGAGGGCCCTTCTGCGACGCCCACGACCGAAGGAATGCGACGGTCTGCAAAATTCTGTCATGTTCTGGGTTGAGTAATCCTGAAAGGTTTTCTTTCTGAGAGGTATACTGTCGATAGGGAAAATTTTTGGAAGTCTTTCCGTTCTCCATTATAGCCTATGGGATTCATTGGAATGGATTAGGGTTAGAGTTCAGGACACACTTATGTTCGGGTGAAAATTGGGGTTTGGTTTAGGGTTGGGTAAGATGTATTTTTGATATCACACTGAATGGTATACTCTTGATGGGGAAAATTTTTGGATGTTTTTCCATTCTCCATTAAAACCTATGGGAATCATTACAGTGAAAGGCAGCCCACGGCTAGGGGGATGGAGTGTCTCCTGTGCTCCAAAGGACCGAAGCAATAAAACGGTCTCCAATAATCCGACGTTTTAAGGGTTAAGTAACCCTGAAGGGTAACTTAACCCTTAAAACGTTGGATTTCAGGAGAAAATTGGAATCCACTGCTGGGCGCATTTTTGGCACTCCCGGGAAAGGCAGCCCGTCCCTGCGGGCGTGAGGGCCCTTCTGCGACGCCCACGACCGAAGGAATGCGACGGTCTGCAAAATTCTGTCATGTTCTGGGTTGAGTAATCCTGAAAGGTTATCTTCCTGAGAGGTATACTGTCGATCGGGAAAATTTTTGGAAGTCTTTCCGTTCTCCATTATAGCCTATGGGATTCATTGGAATGGGTTAGGGTTAGGGTTAGAGTTCAGGACACACTTATGTTCGGGTGAAAATTGGGGTTTGGTTTAGGGTTGGGTAAGATGTATTTTTGATATCACACTGAATGGTATACTCTTGATGGGGAAAATTTTTGGATGTTTTTCCATCCTCCATTAAAACCTATGGGAATCATTACAGTGAAAGGCAGCCCACGACTATGGGGATGGAGTGTCTCCTGTGCTCCAAAGGACCGAAGCAATAAAACGGTCTCCAATAATCCGGCGTTTTAAGGGTTAAGTAACCCTGAAGGGTAACTTAACCCTTAAAACGTTGGATTTCAGGAGAAAATTGGAATCCACTGCTGGGCGCATTTTTTGGCACTCCCAGGAAAGGCAGCCCGTCCCTGCGGGCGTGAGGGCCCTTCTGCGACGCCCACGACCGAAGGAATGCGACGGTCTGCAAAATTCTGTCATGTTCTGGGTTGAGTAATCCTGAAAGGTTTTCTTTCTGAGAGGTATACTGTCGATAGGGAAAATTTTTGGAAGTCTATCCGTTCTCCATTATAGCCTATGGGATTCATTGGAATGGGTTAGGGTTAGGGTTAGAGTTCAGGACACACTTATGTTCGGGTGAAAATTGGGGTTTGGTTTAGGGTTGGGTAAGATGTATTTTTGATATCACACTGAATGGTATACTCTTGATGGGGAAAATTTTTGGATGTTTTTCCATTCTCCATTAAAACCTATGGGAATCATTACAGTGAAAGGCAGCCCACGGCTAGGGGGATGGAGTGTCTCCTGTGCTCCGAAGGACCGAAGCAATAAAACGGTCTCCAATAATCCGGCGTTTTAAGGGTTAAGTAACCCTGAAGGGTAACTTAACCCTTAAAACGTTGGATTTCAGGAGAAAATTGGAATCCACTGCTGGGCGCATTTTTGGCACTCCCGGGAAAGGCAGCCCGTCCCTGCGGGCGTGAGGGCCCTTCTGCGACGCCCACGACCGAAGGAATGCGACGGTCTGCAAAATTCTGTCATGTTCTGGGTTGAGTAATCCTGAAAGGTTATCTTCCTGAGAGGTATACTGTCGATCGGGAAAATTTTTGGAAGTCTTTCCGTTCTCCATTATAGCCTATGGGATTCATTGGAATGGGTTAGGGTTAGAGTTCAGGACACACTTATGTTCGGGTGAAAATTGGGGTTTGGTTTAGGGTTGGGTAAGATGTATTTTTGATATCACACTGAATGGTATACTCTTGATGGGGAAAATTTTTGGATGTTTTTCCATTCTCCATTAAAACCTATGGGAATCATTACAGTGAAAGGCAGCCCACGGCTAGGGCGAAGGAGTGTCTCCTGTGCTCCGAAGAACCGAAGCAATAAAACGGTCTCCAATAATCCGGCGTTTTAAGGGTTAAGTAACCCTGAAGGGTAACTTAACCCTTAAAACGTTGGATTTCAGGAGAAAATTGGAATCCACTGCTGGGCGCATTTTTGGCACTCCCGGGAAAGGCAGCCCGTCCCTGCAGGCGTGAGGGCCCTTCTGCGACGCCCACGACCGAAGGAATGCGACGGTCTGCAAAATTCTGTCATGTTCTGGGTTGAGTAATCCTGAAAGGTTTTCTTTCTGAGAGGTATACTGTCGATAGGGAAAATTTTTGGAAGTCTATCCGTTCTCCATTATAGCCTATGGGATTCATTGGAATGGGTTAGGGTTAGAGTTCAGGACACACTTATGTTCGGGTGAAAATTGGGGTTTGGTTTAGGGTTGGGTAAGATGTATTTTTGATATCACACTGAATGGTATACTCTTGATGGGGAAAATTTTTGGATGTTTTTCCATTCTCCATTAAAACCTATGGGAATCATTACAGTGAAAGGCAGCCCACGGCTAGGGGGATGGAGTGTCTCCTGTGCTCCGAAGGACCGAAGCAATAAAACGGTCTCCAATAATCCGGCGTTTTAAGGGTTAAGTAACCCTGAAGGGTAACTTAACCCTTAAAACGTTGGATTTCAGGAGAAAATTGGAATCCACTGCTGGGCGCATTTTTGGCACTCCCGGGAAAGGCAGCCCGTCCCTGCGGGCGTGAGGGCCCTTCTGCGACGCCCACGACCGAAGGAATGCGACGGTCTGCAAAATTCTATCATGTTCTGGGTTGAGTAATCCTGAAAGGTTATCTTCCTGAGAGGTATACTGTCGATCGGGAAAATTTTTGGAAGTCTATCCGTTCTCCATTATAGCCTATGGGATTCATTGGAATGGGTTAGGGTTAGGGTTAGAGTTCAGGACACACTTATGTTCGGGTGAAAATTGGGGTTTGGTTTAGGGTTGGGTAAGATGTATTTTTGATATCACACTGAATGGTATACTCTTGATGGGGAAAATTTTTGGATGTTTTTCCATTCTCCATTAAAACCTATGGGAATCATTACAGTGAAAGGCAGGCCACGGCTAGGGGGATGGAGTGTCTCCTGTGCTCCGAAGGACCGAAGCAATAAAACGGTCTCCAATAATCCGGCGTTTTAAGGGTTAAGTAACCCTGCGGGCGTGAGGGCCCTTCTGCGACGCCCACGACCGAAGGAATGCGACGGTCTGCAAAATTCTGTCATGTTCTGGGTTGAGTAATCCTGAAAGGTTATCTTCCTGAGAGGTATACTGTCGATAGGGAAAATTTTTGGAAGTCTATCCGTTCTCCATTATAGCCTATGGGATTCATTGGAATGGGTTAGGGTTAGGGTTAGAGTTCAGGACACACTTATGTTCGGGTGAAAATTGGGGTTTGGTTTAGGGTTGGGTAAGATGTATTTTTGATATCACACTGAATGGTATACTCTTGATGGGGAAAATTTTTGGATGTTTTTCCATTCTCCATTAAAACCTATGGGAATCATTACAGTGAAAGGCAGCCCACGGCTAGGGGGATGGAGTGTCTCCTGTGCTCCGAAGGACCGAAGCAATAAAACGGTCTCCAATAATCCGGCGTTTTAAGGGTTAAGTAACCCTGAAGGGTAACTTAACCCTTAAAACGTTGGATTTCAGGAGAAAATTGGAATCCACTGCTGGGCGCATTTTTGGCACTCCCGGGAAAGGCAGCCCGTCCCTGCGGGCGTGAGGGCCCTTCTGCGACGCCCACGACCGAAGGAATGCGACGGTCTGCAAAATTCTGTCATGTTCTGGGTTGAGTAATCCTGAAAGGTTATCTTCCTGAGAGGTATACTGTCGATCGGGAAAATTTTTGGAAGTCTATCCGTTCTCCATTATAGCCTATGGGATTCATTGGAATGGGTTAGGGTTAGGGTTAGAGTTCAGGACACACTTATGTTCGGGTGAAAATTGGGGTTTGGTTTAGGGTTGGGTAAGATGTATTTTTGATATCACACTGAATGGTATACTCTTGATGGGGAAAATTTTTGGATGTTTTTCCATTCTCCATTAAAACCTATGGGAATCATTACAGTGAAAGGCAGGCCACGGCTAGGGGGATGGAGTGTCTCCTGTGCTCCGAAGGACCGAAGCAATAAAACGGTCTCCAATAATCCGGCGTTTTAAGGGTTAAGTAACCCTGAAGGGTAACTTAACCCTTAAAACGTTGGATTTCAGGAGAAAATTGGAATCCACTGCTGGGCGCATTTTTGGCACTCCCGGGAAAGGCAGCCCGTCCCTGCGGGCGTGAGGGCCCTTCTGCGACGCCCACGACCGAAGGAATGCGACGGTCTGCAAAATTCTGTCATGTTCTGGGTTGAGTAATCCTGAAAGGTTATCTTCCTGAGAGGTATACTGTCGATAGGGAAAATTTTTGGAAGTCTTTCCGTTCTCCATTATAGCCTATGGGATTCATTGGAATGGGTTAGGGTTAGACTTCAGGACACACTTATGTTCGGGTGAAAATTGGGGTTTGGTTTAGGGTTGGGTAAGATGTATTTTTGATATCACACTGAATGGTATACTCTTGATGGGGAAAATTTTTGGATGTTTTTCCATTCTCCATTAAAACCTATGGGAATCATTACAGTGAAAGGCAGCCCACGGCTAGGGCGATGGAGTGTCTCCTGTGCTCCGAAGGACCGAAGCAATAAAACGGTCTCCAATAATCCGGCGTTTTAAGGGTTAAGTAACCCTGAAGGGTAACTTAACCCTTAAAACGTTGGATTTCAGGAGAAAATTGGAATCCACTGCTGGGCGCATTTTTGGCACTCCCGGGAAAGGCAGCCCGTCCCTGCGGGCGTGAGGGCCCTTCTGCGACGCCCACGACCGAAGGAATGCGACGGTCTGCAAAATTCTGTCATGTTCTGGGTTGAGTAATCCTGAAAGGTTATCTTCCTGAGAGGTATACTGTCGATCGGGAAAATTTTGGGAAGTCTTTCCGTTCTCCATTATAGCCTATGGGATTCATTGGAATGGGTTAGGGTTAGGGTTAGAGTTCAGGACACACTTATGTTCGGGTGAAAATTGGGGTTTGGTTTAGGGTTGGGTAAGATGTATTTTTGATATCACACTGAATGGTATACTCTTGATGGGGAAAATTTTTGGATGTTTTTCCATTCTCCATTAAAACCTATGGGAATCATTACAGTGAAAGGCAGGCCACGGCTAGGGGGATGGAGTGTCTCCTGTGCTCCGAAGGACCGAAGCAATAAAACGGTCTCCAATAATCCGGCGTTTTAAGGGTTAAGTAACCCTGAAGGGTAACTTAACCCTTAAAACGTTGGATTTCAGGAGAAAATTGGAATCCACTGCTGGGCGCATTTTTGGCACTCCCGGGAAAGGCAGCCCGTCCCTGCGGGCGTGAGGGCCCTTCTGCGACGCCCACGACCGAAGGAATGCGACGGTCTGCAAAATTCTGTCATGTTCTGGGTTGAGTAATCCTGAAAGGTTATCTTCCTGAGAGGTATACTGTCGATAGGGAAAATTTTGGGAAGTCTTTCCGTTCTCCATTATAGCCTATGGGATTCATTGGAATGGGTTAGGGTTAGGGTTAGAGTTCAGGACACACTTATGTTCGGGTGAAAATTGGGGTTTGGTTTAGGGTTGGGTAAGATGTATTTTTGATATCACACTGAATGGTATACTCTTGATGGGGAAAATTTTTGGATGTTTTTCCATTCTCCATTAAAACCTATGGGAATCATTACAGTGAAAGGCAGCCCACGGCTAGGGCGATGGAGTGTCTCCTGTGCTCCGAAGGACCGAAGCAATAAAACGGTCTCCAATAATCCGGCGTTTTAAGGGTTAAGTAACCCTGAAGGGTAACTTAACCCTTAAAACGTTGGATTTCAGGAGAAAATTGGAATCCACTGCTGGGCGCATTTTTGGCACTCCCGGGAAAGGCAGCCCGTCCCTGCGGGCGTGAGGGCCCTTCTGCGACGCCCACGACCGAAGGAATGCGACGGTCTGCAAAATTCTGTCATGTTCTGGGTTGAGTAATCCTGAAAGGTTATCTTCCTGAGAGGTATACTGTCGATCGGGAAAATTTTGGGAAGTCTTTCCGTTCTCCATTATAGCCTATGGGATTCATTGGAATGGGTTAGGGTTAGGGTTAGAGTTCAGGACACACTTATGTTCGGGTGAAAATTGGGGTTTGGTTTAGGGTTGGGTAAGATGTATTTTTGATATCACACTGAATGGTATACTCTTGATGGGGAAAATTTTTGGATGTTTTTCCATTCTCCATTAAAACCTATGGGAATCATTACAGTGAAAGGCAGCCCACGGCTAGGGCGATGGAGTGTCTCCTGTGCTCCGAAGGACTGAAGCAATAAAATGGTCTCCAATAATCCGGCGTTTTAAGGGTTAAGTAACCCTGAAGGGTAACTTAACCCTTAAAACGTTGGATTTCAGGAGAAAATTGGAATCCACTGCTGGGCGCATTTTTGGCACTCCCGGGAAAGGCAGCCCGTCCCTGCGGGCGTGAGGGCCCTTCTGCGACGCCCACGACCGAAGGAATGCGACGGTCTGCAAAATTCTGTCATGTTCTGGGTTGAGTAATCCTGAAAGGTTATCTTCCTGAGAGGTATTCTGTCGATCGGGAAAATTTTTGGAAGTCTTTCCGTTCTCCATTATAGCCTATGGGATTCATTGGAATGGGTTAGGGTTAGGGTTAGAGTTCAGGACACACTTATGTTCGGGTGAAAATTGGGGTTTGGTTTAGGGTTGGGTAAGATGTATTTTTGATATCACACTGAATGGTATACTCTTGATGGGGAAAATTTTTGGATGTTTTTCCATTCTCCATTAAAACCTATGGGAATCATTACAGTGAAAGGCAGCCCACGGCTAGGGCGATGGAGTGTCTCCTGTGCTCCGAAGAACCGAAGCAATAAAACGGTCTCCAATAATCCGGCGTTTTAAGGGTTAAGTAACCCTGAAGGGTAACTTAACCCTTAAAACGTTGGATTTCAGGAGAAAATTGGAATCCACTGCTGGGCGCATTTTTGGCACTCCCGGGAAAGGCAGCCCGTCCCTGCGGGCGTGAGGGCCCTTCTGCGACGCCCACGACCGAAGGAATGCGACGGTCTGCAAAATTCTATCATGTTCTGGGTTGAGTAATCCTGAAAGGTTATCTTCCTGAGAGGTATACTGTCGATCGGGAAAATTTTTGGAAGTCTATCCGTTCTCCATTATAGCCTATGGGATTCATTGGAATGGGTTAGGGTTAGGGTTAGAGTTCAGGACACACTTATGTTCGGGTGAAAATTGGGGTTTGGTTTAGGGTTGGGTAAGATGTATTTTTGATATCACACTGAATGGTATACTCTTGATGGGGAAAATTTTTGGATGTTTTTCCATTCTCCATTAAAACCTATGGGAATCATTACAGTGAAAGGCAGGCCACGGCTAGGGGGATGGAGTGTCTCCTGTGCTCCGAAGGACCGAAGCAATAAAACGGTCTCCAATAATCCGGCGTTTTAAGGGTTAAGTAACCCTGAAGGGTAACTTAACCCTTAAAACGTTGGATTTCAGGAGAAAATTGGAATCCACTGCTGGGCGCATTTTTGGCACTCCCGGGAAAGGCAGCCCGTCCCTGCGGGCGTGAGGGCCCTTCTGCGACGCCCACGACCGAAGGAATGCGACGGTCTGCAAAATTCTGTCATGTTCTGGGTTGAGTAATCCTGAAAGGTTATCTTCCTGAGAGGTATACTGTCGATAGGGAAAATTTTTGGAAGTCTTTCCGTTCTCCATTATAGCCTATGGGATTCATTGGAATGGGTTAGGGTTAGACTTCAGGACACACTTATGTTCGGGTGAAAATTGGGGTTTGGTTTAGGGTTGGGTAAGATGTATTTTTGATATCACACTGAATGGTATACTCTTGATGGGGAAAATTTTTGGATGTTTTTCCATTCTCCATTAAAACCTATGGGAATCATTACAGTGAAAGGCAGCCCACGGCTAGGGCGATGGAGTGTCTCCTGTGCTCCGAAGGACCGAAGCAATAAAACGGTCTCCAATAATCCGGCGTTTTAAGGGTTAAGTAACCCTGAAGGGTAACTTAACCCTTAAAACGTTGGATTTCAGGAGAAAATTGGAATCCACGGCTGGGCGCATTTTTGGCACTCCCGGGAAAGGCAGCCCGTCCCTGCGGGCGTGAGGGCCCTTCTGCGACGCCCACGACCGAAGGAATGCGACGGTCTGCAAAATTCTGTCATGTTCTGGGTTGAGTAATCCTGAAAGGTTATCTTCCTGAGAGGTATACTGTCGATCGGGAAAATTTTGGGAAGTCTTTCCGTTCTCCATTATAGCCTATGGGATTCATTGGAATGGGTTAGGGTTAGGGTTAGAGTTCAGGACACACTTATGTTCGGGTGAAAATTGGGGTTTGGTTTAGGGTTGGGTAAGATGTATTTTTGATATCACACTGAATGGTATACTCTTGATGGGGAAAATTTTTGGATGTTTTTCCATTCTCCATTAAAACCTATGGGAATCATTACAGTGAAAGGCAGGCCACGGCTAGGGGGATGGAGTGTCTCCTGTGCTCCGAAGGACCGAAGCAATAAAACGGTCTCCAATAATCCGGCGTTTTAAGGGTTAAGTAACCCTGAAGGGTAACTTAACCCTTAAAACGTTGGATTTCAGGAGAAAATTGGAATCCACTGCTGGGCGCATTTTTGGCACTCCCGGGAAAGGCAGCCCGTCCCTGCGGGCGTGAGGGCCCTTCTGCGACGCCCACGACCGAAGGAATGCGACGGTCTGCAAAATTCTGTCATGTTCTGGGTTGAGTAATCCTGAAAGGTTATCTTCCTGAGAGGTATACTGTCGATAGGGAAAATTTTGGGAAGTCTTTCCGTTCTCCATTATAGCCTATGGGATTCATTGGAATGGGTTAGGGTTAGAGTTCAGGACACACTTATGTTCGGGTGAAAATTGGGGTTTGGTTTAGGGTTGGGTAAGATGTATTTTTGATATCACACTGAATGGTATACTCTTGATGGGGAAAATTTTTGGATGTTTTTCCATTCTCCATTAAAACCTATGGGAATCATTACAGTGAAAGGCAGGCCACGGCTAGGGGGATGGAGTGTCTCCTGTGCTCCGAAGGACCGAAGCAATAAAACGGTCTCCAATAATCCGGCGTTTTAAGGGTTAAGTAACCCTGAAGGGTAACTTAACCCTTAAAACGTTGGATTTCAGGAGAAAATTGGAATCCACTGCTGGGCGCATTTTTGGCACTCCCGGGAAAGGCAGCCCGTCCCTGCGGGCGTGAGGGCCCTTCTGCGACGCCCACGACCGAAGGAATGCGACGGTCTGCAAAATTCTGTCATGTTCTGGGTTGAGTAATCCTGAAAGGTTATCTTCCTGAGAGGTATACTGTCGATCGGGAAAATTTTGGGAAGTCTTTCCGTTCTCCATTATAGCCTATGGGATTCATTGGAATGGGTTAGGGTTAGGGTTAGAGTTCAGGACACACTTATGTTCGGGTGAAAATTGGGGTTTGGTTTAGGGTTGGGTAAGATGTATTTTTGATATCACACTGAATGGTATACTCTTGATGGGGAAAATTTTTGGATGTTTTTCCATTCTCCATTAAAACCTATGGGAATCATTACAGTGAAAGGCAGGCCACGGCTAGGGGGATGGAGTGTCTCCTGTGCTCCGAAGGATCGAAGCAATAAAACGGTCTCCAATAATCCGGCGTTTTAAGGGTTAAGTAACCCTGAAGGGTAACTTAACCCTTAAAACGTTGGATTTCAGGAGAAAATTGGAATCCACTGCTGGGCGCATTTTTGGCACTCCCGGGAAAGGCAGCCCGTCCCTGCGGGCGTGAGGGCCCTTCTGCGACGCCCACGACCGAAGGAATGCGACGGTCTGCAAAATTCTGTCATGTTCTGGGTTGAGTAATCCTGAAAGGTTATCTTCCTGAGAGGTATACTGTCGATCGGGAAAATTTTTGGAAGTCTTTCCGTTCTCCATTATAGCCTATGGGATTCATTGGAATGGGTTAGGGTTAGGGTTAGAGTTCAGGACACACTTATGTTCGGGTGAAAATTGGGGTTTGGTTTAGGGTTGGGTAAGATGTATTTTTGATATCACACTGAATGGTATACTCTTGATGGGGAAAATTTTTGGATGTTTTTCCATTCTCCATTAAAACCTATGGGAATCATTACAGTGAAAGGCAGGCCACGGCTAGGGGGATGGAGTGTCTCCTGTGCTCCGAAGGACCGAAGCAATAAAACGGTCTCCAATAATCCGGCGTTTTAAGGGTTAAGTAACCCTGAAGGGTAACTTAACCCTTAAAACGTTGGATTTCAGGAGAAAATTGGAATCCACTGCCGGGCGCATTTTTGGCACTCCCGGGAAAGGCAGCCCGTCCCTGCGGGCGTGAGGGCCCTTCTGCGACGCCCACGACCGAAGGAATGCGACGGTCTGCAAAATTCTGTCATGTTCTGGGTTGAGTAATCCTGAAAGGTTATCTTCCTGAGAGGTATACTGTCGATCGGGAAAATTTTTGGAAGTCTTTCCGTTCTCCATTATAGCCTATGGGATTCATTGGAATGGGTTAGGGTTAGGGTTAGAGTTCAGGACACACTTATGTTCGGGTGAAAATTGGGGTTTGGTTTAGGGTTGGGTAAGATGTATTTTTTATATCACACTGAATGGTATACTCTTGATGGGGAAAATTTTTGGATGTTTTTCCATTCTCCATTAAAACCTATGGGAATCATTACAGTGAAAGGCAGGCCACGGCTAGGGGGATGGAGTGTCTCCTGTGCTCCGAAGGACCGAAGCAATAAAACGGTCTCCAATAATCCGGCGTTTTAAGGGTTAAGTAACCCTGAAGGGTAACTTAACCCTTAAAACGTTGGATTTCAGGAGAAAATTGGAATCCACTGCTGGGCGCATTTTTGGCACTCCCGGGAAAGGCAGCCCGCCCCTGCGGGCGTGAGGGCCCTTCTGCGACGCCCACGACCGAAGGAATGCGACGGTCTGCAAAATTCTGTCATGTTCTGGGTTGAGTAATCCTGAAAGGTTATCTTCCTGAGAGGTATACTGTCGATCGGGAAAATTTTTGGAAGTCTTTCCATTCTCCATTATAGCCTATGGGATTCATTGGAATGGGTTAGGGTTAGGGTTAGAGTTCAGGACACACTTATGTTCGGGTGAAAATTGGGGTTTGGTTTAGGGTTGGGTAAGATGTATTTTTGATATCACACTGAATGGTATACTCTTGATGGGGAAAATTTTTGGATGTTTTTCCATTCTCCATTAAAACCTATGGGAATCATTACAGTGAAAGGCAGGCCACGGCTAGGGGGATGGAGTGTCTCCTGTGCTCCGAAGGACCGAAGCAATAAAACGGTCTCCAATAATCCGGCGTTTTAAGGGTTAAGTAACCCTGAAGGGTAACTTAACCCTTAAAACGTTGGATTTCAGGAGAAAATTGGAATCCACTGCTGGGCGCATTTTTGGCACTCCCGGGAAAGGCAGCCCGTCCCTGCGGGCGTGAGGGCCCTTCTGCGACGCCCACGACCGAAGGAATGCGACGGTCTGCAAAATTCTGTCATGTTCTGGGTTGAGTAATCCTGAAAGGTTATCTTCCTGAGAGGTATACTGTCGATCGGGAAAATTTTTGGAAGTCTTTCCGTTCTCCATTATAGCCTATGGGATTCATTGGAATGGGTTAGGGTTAGGGTTAGAGTTCAGGACACACTTATGTTCGGGTGAAAATTGGGGTTTGGTTTAGGGTTGGGTAAGATGTATTTTTGATATCACACTGAATGGTATACTCTTGATGGGGAAAATTTTTGGATGTTTTTCCATTCTCCATTAAAACCTATGGGAATCATTACAGTGAAAGGCAGGCCACGGCTAGGGGGATGGAGTGTCTCCTGTGCTCCGAAGGACCGAAGCAATAAAACGGTCTCCAATAATCCGGCGTTTTAAGGGTTAAGTAACCCTGAAGGGTAACTTAACCCTTAAAACGTTGGATTTCAGGAGAAAATTGGAATCCACTGCTGGGCGCATTTTTGGCACTCCCGGGAAAGGCAGCCCGTCCCTGCGGGCGTGAGGGCCCTTCTGCGACGCCCACGACCGAAGGAATGCGACGGTCTGCAAAATTCTGTCATGTTCTGGGTTGAGTAATCCTGAAAGGTTATCTTCCTGAGAGGTATACTGTCGATCGGGAAAATTTTTGGAAGTCTTTCCGTTCTCCATTATAGCCTATGGGATTCATTGGAATGGGTTAGGGTTAGGGTTAGAGTTCAGGACACACTTATGTTCGGGTGAAAATTGGGGTTTGGTTTAGGGTTGGGTAAGATGTATTTTTGATATCACACTGAATGGTATACTCTTGATGGGGAAAATTTTTGGATGTTTTTCCATTCTCCATTAAAACCTATGGGAATCATTACAGTGAAAGGCAGCCCACGGCTAGGGGGATGGAGTGTCTCCTGTGCTCCGAAGGACCGAAGCAATAAAACGGTCTCCAATAATCCGGCGTTTTAAGGGTTAAGTAACCCTGAAGGGTAACTTAACCCTTAAAACGTTGGATTTCAGGAGAAAATTGGAATCCACTGCTGGGCGCATTTTTGGCACTCCCGGGAAAGGCAGCCCGTCCCTGCGGGCGTGAGGGCCCTTCTGCGACGCCCACGACCGAAGGAATGCGACGGTCTGCAAAATTCTGTCATGTTCTGGGTTGAGTAATCCTGAAAGGTTATCTTCCTGAGAGGTATACTGTCGATCGGGAAAATTTTTGGAAGTCTTTCCATTCTCCATTATAGCCTATGGGATTCATTGGAATGGGTTAGGGTTAGGGTTAGAGTTCAGGACACACTTATGTTCGGGTGAAAATTGGGGTTTGGTTTAGGGTTGGGTAAGATGTATTTTTGATATCACACTGAATGGTATACTCTTGATGGGGAAAATTTTTGGATGTTTTCCCATTCTCCATTAAAACCTATGGGAATCATTACAGTGAAAGGCAGGCCACGGCTAGGGGGATGGAGTGTCTCCTGTGCTCCGAAGGACCGAAGCAATAAAACGGTCTCCAATAATCCGGCGTTTTAAGGGTTAAGTAACCCTGAAGGGTAACTTAACCCTTAAAACGTTGGATTTCAGGAGAAAATTGGAATCCACTGCTGGGCGCATTTTTGGCACTCCCGGGAAAGGCAGCCCGTCCCTGCGGGCGTGAGGGCCCTTCTGCGACGCCCACGACCGAAGGAATGCGACGGTCTGCAAAATTCTGTCATGTTCTGGGTTGAGTAATCCTGAAAGGTTATCTTCCTGAGAGGTATACTGTCGATCGGGAAAATTTTTGGAAGTCTTTCCGTTCTCCATTATAGCCTATGGGATTCATTGGAATGGGTTAGGGTTAGGGTTAGAGTTCAGGACACACTTATGTTCGGGTGAAAATTGGGGTTTGGTTTAGGGTTGGGTAAGATGTATTTTTGATATCACACTGAATGGTATACTCTTGATGGGGAAAATTTTTGGATGTTTTTCCATTCTCCATTAAAACCTATGGGAATCATTACAGTGAAAGGCAGGCCACGGCTAGGGGGATGGAGTGTCTCCTGTGCTCCGAAGGACCGAAGCAATAAAACGGTCTCCAATAATCCGGCGTTTTAAGGGTTAAGTAACCCTGAAGGGTAACTTAACCCTTAAAACGTTGGATTTCAGGAGAAAATTGGAATCCACTGCTGGGCGCATTTTTGGCACTCCCGGGAAAGGCAGCCCGTCCCTGCGGGCGTGAGGGCCCTTCTGCGACGCCCACGACCGAAGGAATGTGACGGTCTGCAAAATTCTGTCATGTTCTGGGTTGAGTAATCCTGAAAGGTTATCTTCCTGAGAGGTATACTGTCGATCGGGAAAATTTTTGGAAGTCTTTCCGTTCTCCATTATAGCCTATGGGATTCATTGGAATGGGTTAGGGTTAGGGTTAGAGTTCAGGACACACTTATGTTCGGGTGAAAATTGGGGTTTGGTTTAGGGTTGGGTAAGATGTATTTTTGATATCACACTGAATGGTATACTCTTGATGGGGAAAATTTTTGGATGTTTTTCCATTCTCCATTAAAACCTATGGGAATCATTACAGTGAAAGGCAGGCCACGGCTAGGGGGATGGAGTGTCTCCTGTGCTCCGAAGGACCGAAGCAATAAAACGGTCTCCAATAATCCGGCGTTTTAAGGGTTAAGTAACCCTGAAGGGTAACTTAACCCTTAAAACGTTGGATTTCAGGAGAAAATTGGAATCCACTGCTGGGCGCATTTTTGGCACTCCCGGGAAAGGCAGCCCGTCCCTGCGGGCGTGAGGGCCCTTCTGCGACGCCCACGACCGAAGGAATGCGACGGTCTGCAAAATTCTGTCATGTTCTGGGTTGAGTAATCCTGAAAGGTTATCTTCCTGAGAGGTATACTGTCGATCGGGAAAATTTTTGGAAGTCTTTCCGTTCTCCATTATAGCCTATGGGATTCATTGGAATGGGTTAGGGTTAGAGTTCAGGACACACTTATGTTCGGGTGAAAATTGGGGTTTGGTTTAGGGTTGGGTAAGATGTATTTTTGATATCACACTGAATGGTATACTCTTGATGGGGAAAATTTTTGGATGTTTTTCCATTCTCCATTAAAACCTATGGGAATCATTACAGTGAAAGGCAGCCCACGGCTAGGGCGATGGAGTGTCTCCTGTGCTCCGAAGGACCGAAGCAATAAAACGGTCTCCAATAATCCGGCGTTTTAAGGGTTAAGTAACCCTGAAGGGTAACTTAACCCTTAAAACGTTGGATTTCAGGAGAAAATTGGAATCCACTGCTGGGCGCATTTTTGGCACTCCCGGGAAAGGCAGCCCGTCCCTGCGGGCGTGAGGGCCC
Organism: Heteronotia binoei; assembly: GCF_032191835.1. NCBI lineage: Eukaryota > Metazoa > Chordata > Lepidosauria > Squamata > Gekkonidae > Heteronotia > Heteronotia binoei. The sequence continues at coordinate 70,647 of NW_026800319.1, forward strand.
TTCTGCGACGCCCACGACCGAAGGAATGCGACGGTCTGCAAAATTCTGTCATGTTCTGGGTTGAGTAATCCTGAAAGGTTATCTTCCTGAGAGGTATACTGTCGATAGGGAAAATTTTGGGAAGTCTTTCCGTTCTCCATTATAGCCTATGGGATTCATTGGAATGGGTTAGGGTTAGAGTTCAGGACACACTTATGTTCGGGTGAAAATTGGGGTTTGGTTTAGGGTTGGGTAAGATGTATTTTTGATATCACACTGAATGGTATACTCTTGATGGGGAAAATTTTTGGATGTTTTTCCATTCTCCATTAAAACCTATGGGAATCATTACAGTGAAAGGCAGCCCACGGCTAGGGGGATGGAGTGTCTCCTGTGCTCCGAAGGACCGAAGCAATAAAACGGTCTCCAATAATCCGGCGTTTTAAGGGTTAAGTAACCCTGAAGGGTAACTTAACCCTTAAAACGTTGGATTTCAGGAGAAAATTGGAATCCACTGCTGGGCGCATTTTTGGCACTCCCGGGAAAGGCAGCCCGTCCCTGCAGGCGTGAGGGCCCTTCTGCGACGCCCACGACCGAAGGAATGCGACGGTCTGCAAAATTCTGTCATGTTCTGGGTTGAGTAATCCTGAAAGGTTTTCTTTCTGAGAGGTATACTGTCGATAGGGAAAATTTTTGGAAGTCTATCCGTTCTCCATTATAGCCTATGGGATTCATTGGAATGGGTTAGGGTTAGGGTTAGAGTTCAGGACACACTTATGTTCGGGTGAAAATTGGGGTTTGGTTTAGGGTTGGGTAAGATGTATTTTTGATATCACACTGAATGGTATACTCTTGATGGGGAAAATTTTTGGATGTTTTTCCATTCTCCATTAAAACCTATGGGAATCATTACAGTGAAAGGCAGCCCACGGCTAGGGGGATGGAGTGTCTCCTGTGCTCCGAAGGACCGAAGCAATAAAACGGTCTCCAATAATCCGGCGTTTTAAGGGTTAAGTAACCCTGAAGGGTAACTTAACCCTTAAAACGTTGGATTTCAGGAGAAAATTGGAATCCACTGCTGGGCGCATTTTTGGCACTCCCGGGAAAGGCAGCCCGTCCCTGCGGGCGTGAGGGCCCTTCTGCGACGCCCACGACCGAAGGAATGCGACGGTCTGCAAAATTCTGTCATGTTCTGGGTTGAGTAATCCTGAAAGGTTATCTTCCTGAGAGGTATACTGTCGATCGGGAAAATTTTTGGAAGTCTTTCCGTTCTCCATTATAGCCTATGGGATTCATTGGAATGGGTTAGGGTTAGAGTTCAGGACACACTTATGTTCGGGTGAAAATTGGGGTTTGGTTTAGGGTTGGGTAAGATGTATTTTTGATATCACACTGAATGGTATACTCTTGATGGGGAAAATTTTTGGATGTTTTTCCATTCTCCATTAAAACCTATGGGAATCATTACAGTGAAAGGCAGCCCACGGCTAGGGCGATGGAGTGTCTCCTGTGCTCCGAAGGACCGAAGCAATAAAACGGTCTCCAATAATCCGGCGTTTTAAGGGTTAAGTAACCCTGAAGGGTAACTTAACCCTTAAAACGTTGGATTTCAGGAGAAAATTGGAATCCACTGCTGGGCGCATTTTTGGCACTCCCGGGAAAGGCAGCCCGTCCCTGCGGGCGTGAGGGCCCTTCTGCGACGCCCACGACCGAAGGAATGCGACGGTCTGCAAAATTCTGTCATGTTCTGGGTTGAGTAATCCTGAAAGGTTATCTTCCTGAGAGGTATACTGTCGATAGGGAAAATTTTGGGAAGTCTTTCCGTTCTCCATTATAGCCTATGGGATTCATTGGAATGGGTTAGGGTTAGAGTTCAGGACACACTTATGTTCGGGTGAAAATTGGGGTTTGGTTTAGGGTTGGGTAAGATGTATTTTTGATATCACACTGAATGGTATACTCTTGATGGGGAAAATTTTTGGATGTTTTTCCATTCTCCATTAAAACCTATGGGAATCATTACAGTGAAAGGCAGCCCACGGCTAGGGGGATGGAGTGTCTCCTGTGCTCCGAAGGACCGAAGCAATAAAACGGTCTCCAATAATCCGGCGTTTTAAGGGTTAAGTAACCCTGAAGGGTAACTTAACCCTTAAAACGTTGGATTTCAGGAGAAAATTGGAATCCACTGCTGGGCGCATTTTTGGCACTCCCGGGAAAGGCAGCCCGTCCCTGCAGGCGTGAGGGCCCTTCTGCGACGCCCACGACCGAAGGAATGCGACGGTCTGCAAAATTCTGTCATGTTCTGGGTTGAGTAATCCTGAAAGGTTTTCTTTCTGAGAGGTATACTGTCGATAGGGAAAATTTTTGGAAGTCTATCCGTTCTCCATTATAGCCTATGGGATTCATTGGAATGGGTTAGGGTTAGGGTTAGAGTTCAGGACACACTTATGTTCGGGTGAAAATTGGGGTTTGGTTTAGGGTTGGGTAAGATGTATTTTTGATATCACACTGAATGGTATACTCTTGATGGGGAAAATTTTTGGATGTTTTTCCATTCTCCATTAAAACCTATGGGAATCATTACAGTGAAAGGCAGCCCACGGCTAGGGGGATGGAGTGTCTCCTGTGCTCCGAAGGACCGAAGCAATAAAACGGTCTCCAATAATCCGGCGTTTTAAGGGTTAAGTAACCCTGAAGGGTAACTTAACCCTTAAAACGTTGGATTTCAGGAGAAAATTGGAATCCACTGCTGGGCGCATTTTTGGCACTCCCGGGAAAGGCAGCCCGTCCCTGCGGGCGTGAGGACCCTTCTGCGACGCCCACGACCGAAGGAATGCGACGGTCTGCAAAATTCTGTCATGTTCTGGGTTGAGTAATCCTGAAAGGTTTTCTTTCTGAGAGGTATACTGTCGATAGGGAAAATTTTGGGAAGTCTTTCCGTTCTCCATTATAGCCTATGGGATTCATTGGAATGGATTAGGGTTAGAGTTCAGGACACACTTATGTTCGGGTGAAAATTGGGGTTTGGTTTAGGGTTGGGTAAGATGTATTTTTGATATCACACTGAATGGTATACTCTTGATGGGGAAAATTTTTGGATGTTTTTCCATTCTCCATTAAAACCTATGGGAATCATTACAGTGAAAGGCAGCCCACGGCTAGGGGGATGGAGTGTCTCCTGTGCTCCGAAGGACCGAAGCAATAAAACGGTCTCCAATAATCCGACGTTTTAAGGGTTAAGTAACCCTGAAGGGTAACTTAACCCTTAAAACGTTGGATTTCAGGAGAAAATTGGAATCCACTGCTGGGCGCATTTTTGGCACTCCCGGGAAAGGCAGCCCGTCCCTGCGGGCGTGAGGGCCCTTCTGCAACGCCCACGACCGAAGGAATGCGACGGTCTGCAAAATTCTGTCATGTTCTGGGTTGAGTAATCCTGAAAGGTTATCTTCCTGAGAGGTATACTGTCGATCGGGAAAATTTTTGGAAGTCTTTCCGTTCTCCATTATAGCCTATGGGATTCATTGGAATGGGTTAGGGTTAGGGTTAGAGTTCAGGACACACTTATGTTCGGGTGAAAATTGGGGTTTGGTTTAGGGTTGGGTAAGATGTATTTTTGATATCACACTGAATGGTATACTCTTGATGGGGAAAATTTTTGGATGTTTTTCCATTCTCCATTAAAACCTATGGGAATCATTACAGTGAAAGGCAGCCCACGACTAGGGGGATGGAGTGTCTCCTGTGCTCCAAAGGACCGAAGCAATAAAACGGTCTCCAATAATCCGGCGTTTTAAGGGTTAAGTAACCCTGAAGGGTAACTTAACCCTTAAAACGTTGGATTTCAGGAGAAAATTGGAATCCACTGCTGGGCGCATTTTTTGGCACTCCCAGGAAAGGCAGCCCGTCCCTGCGGGCGTGAGGGCCCTTCTGCGACGCCCACGACCGAAGGAATGCGACGGTCTGCAAAATTCTGTCATGTTCTGGGTTGAGTAATCCTGAAAGGTTTTCTTTCTGAGAGGTATACTGTCGATAGGGAAAATTTTTGGAAGTCTATCCGTTCTCCATTATAGCCTATGGGATTCATTGGAATGGGTTAGGGTTAGGGTTAGAGTTCAGGACACACTTATGTTCGGGTGAAAATTGGGGTTTGGTTTAGGGTTGGGTAAGATGTATTTTTGATATCACACTGAATGGTATACTCTTGATGGGGAAAATTTTTGGATGTTTTTCCATTCTCCATTAAAACCTATGGGAATCATTACAGTGAAAGGCAGCCCACGGCTAGGGGGATGGAGTGTCTCCTGTGCTCCGAAGGACCGAAGCAATAAAACGGTCTCCAATAATCCGGCGTTTTAAGGGTTAAGTAACCCTGAAGAGTAACTTAACCCTTAAAACGTTGGATTTCAGGAGAAAATTGGAACCCACTGCTGGGCGCATTTTTGGCACTCCCGGGAAAGGCAGCCCGTCCCTGCGGGCGTGAGGGCCCTTCTGCGACGCCCACGACCGAAGGAATGCGACGGTCTGCAAAATTCTATCATGTTCTGGGTTGAGTAATCCTGAAAGGTTATCTTCCTGAGAGGTATACTGTCGATCGGGAAAATTTTTGGAAGTCTATCCGTTCTCCATTATAGCCTATGGGATTCATTGGAATGGGTTAGGGTTAGGGTTAGAGTTCAGGACACACTTATGTTCGGGTGAAAATTGGGGTTTGGTTTAGGGTTGGGTAAGATGTATTTTTGATATCACACTGAATGGTATACTCTTGATGGGGAAAATTTTTGGATGTTTTTCCATTCTCCATTAAAACCTATGGGAATCATTACAGTGAAAGGCAGCCCACGGCTAGGGGGATGGAGTGTCTCCTGTGCTCCGAAGGACCGAAGCAATAAAACGGTCTCCAATAATCCGGCGTTTTAAGGGTTAAGTAACCCTGAAGGGTAACTTAACCCTTAAAACGTTGGATTTCAGGAGAAAATTGGAATCCACTGCTGGGCGCATTTTTGGCACTCCCGGGAAAGGCAGCCCGTCCCTGCGGGCGTGAGGGCCCTTCTGCGACGCCCACGACCGAAGGAATGCGACGGTCTGCAAAATTCTGTCATGTTCTGGGTTGAGTAATCCTGAAAGGTTATCTTCCTGAGAGGTATACTGTCAATAGGGAAAATTTTGGGAAGTCTTTCCGTTCTCCATTATAGCCTATGGGATTCATTGGAATGGGTTAGGGTTAGAGTTCAGGACACACTTATGTTCGGGTGAAAATTGGGGTTTGGTTTAGGGTTGGGTAAGATGTATTTTTGATATCACACTGAATGGTATACTCTTGATGGGGAAAATTTTTGGATGTTTTTCCATTCTCCATTAAAACCTATGGGAATCATTACAGTGAAAGGCAGCCCACGGCTAGGGCGATGGAGTGTCTCCTGTGCTCCGAAGGACCGAAGCAATAAAACGGTCTCCAATAATCCGGCGTTTTAAGGGTTAAGTAACCCTGAAGGGTAACTTAACCCTTAAAACGTTGGATTTCAGGAGAAAATTGGAATCCACTGCTGGGCGCATTTTTGGCACTCGCGGGAAAGGCAGCCCGTCCCTGCGGGCGTGAGGGCCCTTCTGCGACGCCCACGACCGAAGGAATGCGACGGTCTGCAAAATTCTGTCATGTTCTGGGTTGAGTAATCCTGAAAGGTTTTCTTTCTGAGAGGTATACTGTCGATAGGGAAAATTTTTGGAAGTCTATCCGTTCTCCATTATAGCCTATGGGATTCATTGGAATGGGTTAGGGTTAGGGTTAGAGTTCAGGACACACTTATGTTCGGGTGAAAATTGGGGTTTGGTTTAGGGTTGGGTAAGATGTATTTTTGATATCACACTGAATGGTATACTCTTGATGGGGAAAATTTTTGGATGTTTTTCCATTCTCCATTAAAACCTATGGGAATCATTACAGTGAAAGGCAGCCCACGGCTAGGGGGATGGAGTGTCTCCTGTGCTCCGAAGGACCGAAGCAATAAAACGGTCTCCAATAATCCGGCGTTTTAAGGGTTAAGTAACCCTGAAGGGTAACTTAACCCTTAAAACGTTGGATTTCAGGAGAAAATTGGAATCCACTGCTGGGCGCATTTTTGGCACTCCCGGGAAAGGCAGCCCGTCCCTGCGGGCGTGAGGGCCCTTCTGCGACGCCCACGACCGAAGGAATGCGACGGTCTGCAAAATTCTGTCATGTTCTGGGTTGAGTAATCCTGAAAGGTTTTCTTTCTGAGAGGTATACTGTCGATAGGGAAAATTTTTGGAAGTCTTTTCGTTCTCCATTATAGCCTATGGGATTCATTGGAATGGATTAGGGTTAGAGTTCAGGACACACTTATGTTCGGGTGAAAATTGGGGTTTGGTTTAGGGTTGGGTAAGATGTATTTTTGATATCACACTGAATGGTATACTCTTGATGGGGAAAATTTTTGGATGTTTTTCCATTCTCCATTAAAACCTATGGGAATCATTACAGTGAAAGGCAGCCCACGGCTAGGGGGATGGAGTGTCTCCTGTGCTCCGAAGGACCGAAGCAATAAAACGGTCTCCAATAATCCGACGTTTTAAGGGTTAAGTAACCCTGAAGGGTAACTTAACCCTTAAAACGTTGGATTTCAGGAGAAAATTGGAATCCACTGCTGGGCGCATTTTTGGCACTCCCGGGAAAGGCAGCCCGTCCCTGCGGGCGTGAGGGCCCTTCTGCGACGCCCACGACCGAAGGAATGCGACGGTCTGCAAAATTCTGTCATGTTCTGGGTTGAGTAATCCTGAAAGGTTATCTTCCTGAGAGGTATACTGTCGATCGGGAAAATTTTTGGAAGTCTTTCCGTTCTCCATTATAGCCTATGGGATTCATTGGAATGGGTTAGGGTTAGGGTTAGAGTTCAGACACACTTATGTTCGGGTGAAAATTGGGGTTTGGTTTAGGGTTGGGTAAGATGTATTTTTTATATCACACTGAATGGTATACTCTTGATGGGGAAAATTTTTGGATGTTTTTCCATTCTCCATTAAAACCTATGGGAATCATTACAGTGAAAGGCAGCCCACGACTAGGGGATGGAGTGTCTCCTGTGCTCCAAAGGACCGAAGCAATAAAACGGTCTCCAATAATCCGGCGTTTTAAGGGTTAAGTAACCCTGAAGGGTAACTTAACCCTTAAAACGTTGGATTTCAGGAGAAAACTGGAATCCACTGCTGGGCGCATTTTTTGGCACTCCCAGGAAAGGCAAGCCCGTCCCTGCGGGCGTGAGGGCCCTTCTGCGACGCCCACGACCGAAGGAATGCGACGGTCTGCAAAATTCTGTCATGTTCTGGGTTGAGTAATCCTGAAAGGTTTTCTTTCTGAGAGGTATACTGTCGATAGGGAAAATTTTTGGAAGTCTATCCGTTCTCCATTATAGCCTATGGGATTCATTGGAATGGGTTAGGGTTAGGGTTAGAGTTCAGGACACACTTATGTTCGGGTGAAAATTGGGGTTTGGTTTAGGGTTGGGTAAGATGTATTTTTGATATCACACTGAATGGTATACTCTTGATGGGGAAAATTTTTGGATGTTTTTCCATTCTCCATTAAAACCTATGGGAATCATTACAGTGAAAGGCAGCCCACGGCTAGGGGGATGGAGTGTCTCCTGTGCTCCGAAGGACCGAAGCAATAAAACGGTCTCCAATAATCCGGCGTTTTAAGGGTTAAGTAACCCTGAAGAGTAACTTAACCCTTAAAACGTTGGATTTCAGGAGAAAATTGGAATCCACTGCTGGGCGCATTTTTGGCACTCCCGGAAAGGCAGCCCGTCCCTGCGGGCGTGAGGGCCCTTCTGCGACGCCCACGACCGAAGGAATGCGACGGTCTGCAAAATTCTATCATGTTCTGGGTTGAGTAATCCTGAAAGGTTATCTTCCTGAGAGGTATACTGTCGATCGGGAAAATTTTTGGAAGTCTATCCGTTCTCCATTATAGCCTATGGGATTCATTGGAATGGGTTAGGGTTAGGGTTAGAGTTCAGGACACACTTATGTTCGGGTGAAAATTGGGGTTTGGTTAGGGTTGGGTAAGATGTATTTTTGATATCACACTGAATGGTATACTCTTGATGGGGAAAATTTTTGGATGTTTTTTCCATTCTCCATTAAAACCTATGGGAATCATTACAGTGAAAGGCAGCCCACGGCTAGGGGGATGGAGTGTCTCCTGTGCTCCGAAGGACCGAAGCAATAAAACGGTCTCCAATAATCCGGCGTTTTAAGGGTTAAGTAACCCTGAAGGGTAACTTAACCCTTAAAACGTTGGATTTCAGGAGAAAATTGGAATCCACTGCTGGGCGCATTTTTGGCACTCCCGGAAAGGCAGCCCGTCCCTGCGGGCGTGAGGGCCCTTCTGCGACGCCCACGACCGAAGGAATGCGACGGTCTGCAAAATTCTGTCATGTTCTGGGTTGAGTAATCATGAAAGGTTATCTTCCTGAGAGGTATACTGTCAATAGGGAAAATTTTGGGAAGTCTTTCCGTTCTCCATTATAGCCTATGGGATTCATTGGAATGGGTTAGGGTTAGAGTTCAGGACACACTTATGTTCGGGTGAAAATTGGGGTTTGGTTTAGGGTTGGGTAAGATGTATTTTTGATATCACACTGAATGGTATACTCTTGATGGGGAAAATTTTTGGATGTTTTTCCATTCTCCATTAAAACCTATGGGAATCATTACAGTGAAAGGCAGCCCACGGCTAGGGCGATGGAGTGTCTCCTGTGCTCCGAAGGACCGAAGCAATAAAACGGTCTCCAATAATCCGGCGTTTTAAGGGTTAAGTAACCTGAAGGGTAACTTAACCCTTAAAACGTTGGATTTCAGGAGAAATTGGAATCCACTGCTGGGCGCATTTTTGGCACTCCGGGAAAGGCAGCCCGTCCCTGCGGGCGTGAGGGCCCTTCTGCGACGCCCACGACCGAAGGAATGCGACGGTCTGCAAAATTCTGTCATGTTCTGGGTTGAGTAATCCTGAAAGGTTATCTTCCTGAGAGGTATACTGTCGATCGGGAAAATTTTTGGAAGTCTTTCCGTTCTCCATTATAGCCTATGGGATTCATTGGAATGGGTTAGGGTTAGGGTTAGAGTTCAGGACACACTTATGTTCGGGTGAAAATTGGGGTTTGGTTTAGGGTTGGGTAAGATGTATTTTTGATATCACACTGAATGGTATACTCTTGATGGGGAAAATTTTTGGATGTTTTTCCATTCTCCATTAAAACCTATGGGAATCATTACAGTGAAAGGCAGGCCACGGCTAGGGGGATGGAGTGTCTCCTGTGCTCCGAAGGACCGAAGCAATAAAACGGTCTCCAATAATCCGGCGTTTTAAGGGTTAAGTAACCCTGAAGGGTAACTTAACCCTTAAAACGTTGGATTTCAGGAGAAAATTGGAATCCACTGCTGGCGCATTTTTGGCACTCCCGGGAAAGGCAGCCCGTCCCTGCGGGCGTGAGGGCCCTTCTGCGACGCCCACGACCGAAGGAATGCGACGGTCTGCAAAATTCTGTCATGTTCTGGGTTGAGTAATCCTGAAAGGTTATCTTCCTGAGAGGTATACTGTCGATCGGAAAATTTTTGGAAGTCTTTCCGTTCTCCATTATAGCCTATGGGATCATTGGAATGGGTTAGGGTTAGGGTTAGAGTTCAGGACACACTTATGTTCGGGTGAAAATTGGGGTTTGGTTTAGGGTTGGGTAAGATGTATTTTTGATATCACACTGAATGGTATACTCTTGATGGGGAAAATTTTTGGATGTTTTTCCATTCTCCATTAAAACCTATGGGAATCATTACAGTGAAAGGCAGCCCACGGCTAGGGCGATGGAGTGTCTCCTGTGCTCCGAAGGACCGAAGCAATAAAACGGTCTCCAATAATCCGGCGTTTTAAGGGTTAAGTAACCCTGAAGGGTAACTTAACCCTTAAAACGTTGGATTTCAGGAGAAAATTGGAATCCACTGCTGGGCGCATTTTTGGCACTCCCGGGAAAGGCAGCCCGTCCCTGCGGGCGTGAGGGCCCTTCTGCGACGCCCACGACCGAAGGAATGCGACGGTCTGCAAAATTCTGTCATGTTCTGGGTTGAGTAATCCTGAAAGGTTATCTTCCTGAGAGGTATACTGTCGATCGGGAAAATTTTGGGAAGTCTTTCCGTTCTCCATTATAGCCTATGGGATTCATTGGAATGGGTTAGGGTTAGGGTTAGAGTTCAGGACACACTTATGTTCGGGTGAAAATTGGGGTTTGGTTTAGGGTTGGGTAAGATGTATTTTTGATATCACACTGAATGGTATACTCTTGATGGGGAAAATTTTTGGATGTTTTTCCATTCTCCATTAAAACCTATGGGAATCATTACAGTGAAAGGCAGGCCACGGCTAGGGGGATGGAGTGTCTCCTGTGCTCCGAAGGACCTAAGCAATAAAACGGTCTCCAATAATCCGGCGTTTTAAGGGTTAAGTAACCCTGAAGGGTAACTTAACCCTTAAAACGTTGGATTTCAGGAGAAAATTGGAATCCACTGCTGGGCGCATTTTTGGCACTCCCGGGAAAGGCAGCCCGTCCCTGCGGGCGTGAGGGCCCTTCTGCGACGCCCACGACCGAAGGAATGCGACGGTCTGCAAAATTCTGTCATGTTCTGGGTTGAGTAATCCTGAAAGGTTATCTTCCTGAGAGGTATACTGTCGATCGGGAAAATTTTTGGAAGTCTTTCCGTTCTCCATTATAGCCTATGGGATTCATTGGAATGGGTTAGGGTTAGGGTTAGAGTTCAGGACACACTTATGTTCGGGTGAAAATTGGGGTTTGGTTTAGGGTTGGGTAAGATGTATTTTTGATATCACACTGAATGGTATACTCTTGATGGGGAAAATTTTGGATGTTTTTCCATTCTCCATTAAAACCTATGGGAATCATTACAGTGAAAGGCAGGCCACGGCTAGGGGGATGGAGTGTCTCCTGTGCTCCGAAGGACCGAAGCAATAAAACGGTCTCCAATAATCCGGCGTTTTAAGGGTTAAGTAACCCTGAAGGGTAACTTAACCCTTAAAACGTTGGATTTCAGGAGAAAATTGGAATCCACTGCTGGGCGCATTTTTGGCACTCCCGGGAAAGGCAGCCCGTCCCTGCGGGCGTGAGGGCCCTTCTGCGACGCCCACGACCGAAGGAATGCGACGGTCTGCAAAATTCTGTCATGTTCTGGGTTGAGTAATCCTGAAAGGTTATCTTCCTGAGAGGTATACTGTCGATCGGGAAAATTTTTGGAAGTCTTTCCGTTCTCCATTATAGCCTATGGGATTCATTGGAATGGGTTAGGGTTAGGGTTAGAGTTCAGGACACACTTATGTTCGGGTGAAAATTGGGGTTTGGTTTAGGGTTGGGTAAGATGTATTTTTGATATCACACTGAATGGTATACTCTTGATGGGGAAAATTTTTGGATGTTTTTCCATTCTCCATTAAAACCTATGGGAATCATTACAGTGAAAGGCAGGCCACGGCTAGGGGGATGGAGTGTCTCCTGTGCTCCGAAGGACCGAAGCAATAAAACGGTCTCCAATAATCCGGCGTTTTAAGGGTTAAGTAACCCTGAAGGGTAACTTAACCCTTAAAACGTTGGATTTCAGGAGAAAATTGGAATCCACTGCTGGGCGCATTTTTGGCACTCCCGGGAAAGGCAGCCCGTCCCTGCGGGCGTGAGGGCCCTTCTGCGACGCCCACGACCGAAGGAATGCGACGGTCTGCAAAATTCTGTCATGTTCTGGGTTGAGTAATCCTGAAAGGTTATCTTCCTGAGAGGTATACTGTCGATCGGGAAAATTTTGGGAAGTCTTTCCGTTCTCCATTATAGCCTATGGGATTCATTGGAATGGGTTAGGGTTAGGGTTAGAGTTCAGGACACACTTATGTTCGGGTGAAAATTGGGGTTTGGTTTAGGGTTGGGTAAGATGTATTTTTGATATCACACTGAATGGTATACTCTTGATGGGGAAAATTTTTGGATGTTTTTCCATTCTCCATTAAAACCTATGGGAATCATTACAGTGAAAGGCAGGCCACGGCTAGGGGGATGGAGTGTCTCCTGTGCTCCGAAGGACCTAAGCAATAAAACGGTCTCCAATAATCCGGCGTTTTAAGGGTTAAGTAACCCTGAAGGGTAACTTAACCCTTAAAACGTTGGATTTCAGGAGAAAATTGGAATCCACTGCTGGGCGCATTTTTGGCACTCCCGGGAAAGGCAGCCCGTCCCTGCGGGCGTGAGGGCCCTTCTGCGACGCCCACGACCGAAGGAATGCGACGGTCTGCAAAATTCTGTCATGTTCTGGGTTGAGTAATCTGAAAGGTTATCTTCCTGAGAGGTATACTGTCGATCGGGAAATTTTGGAAGTCTTTCCGTTCTCCATTATAGCCTATGGGATTCATTGGAATGGGTTAGGGTTAGGGTTAGAGTTCAGGACACACTTATGTTCGGGTGAAAATTGGGGTTTGGTTTAGGGTTGGGTAAGATGTATTTTTGATATCACACTGAATGGTATACTCTTGATGGGGAAAATTTTTGGATGTTTTTCCATTCTCCATTAAAACCTATGGGAATCATTACAGTGAAAGGCAGGCCACGGCTAGGGGGATGGAGTGTCTCCTGTGCTCCGAAGGACCGAAGCAATAAAACGGTCTCCAATAATCCGGCGTTTTAAGGGTTAAGTAACCCTGAAGGGTAACTTAACCCTTAAAACGTTGGATTTCAGGAGAAAATTGGAATCCACTGCTGGGCGCATTTTTGGCACTCCCGGGAAAGGCAGCCCGTCCCTGCGGGCGTGAGGGCCCTTCTGCGACGCCCACGACCGAAGGAATGCGACGGTCTGCAAAATTCTGTCATGTTCTGGGTTGAGTAATCCTGAAAGGTTATCTTCCTGAGAGGTATACTGTCGATCGGGAAAATTTTTGGAAGTCTATCCGTTCTCCATTATAGCCTATGGGATTCATTGGAATGGGTTAGGGTTAGGGTTAGAGTTCAGGACACACTTATGTTCGGGTGAAAATTGGGGTTTGGTTTAGGGTTGGGTAAGATGTATTTTTGATATCACACTGAATGGTATACTCTTGATGGGGAAAATTTTTGGATGTTTTTCCATTCTCCATTAAAACCTATGGGAATCATTACAGTGAAAGGCAGCCCACGGCTAGGGCGATGGAGTGTCTCCTGTGCTCCGAAGGACCGAAGCAATAAAACGGTCTCCAATAATCCGGCGTTTTAAGGGTTAAGTAACCCTGAAGGGTAACTTAACCCTTAAAACGTTGGATTTCAGGAGAAAATTGGAATCCACTGCTGGGCGCATTTTTGGCACTCCCGGGAAAGGCAGCCCGTCCCTGCGGGCGTGAGGGCCCTTCTGCGACGCCCACGACCGAAGGAATGCGACGGTCTGCAAAATTCTGTCATGTTCTGGGTTGAGTAATCCTGAAAGGTTATCTTCCTGAGAGGTATACTGTCGATAGGGAAAATTTTGGGAAGTCTTTCCGTTCTCCATTATAGCCTATGGGATTCATTGGAATGGGTTAGGGTTAGAGTTCAGGACACACTTATGTTCGGGTGAAAATTGGGGTTTGGTTTAGGGTTGGGTAAGATGTATTTTTGATATCACACTGAATGGTATACTCTTGATGGGGAAAATTTTTGGATGTTTTTCCATTCTCCATTAAAACCTATGGGAATCATTACAGTGAAAGGCAGCCCACGGCTAGGGCGATGGAGTGTCTCCTGTGCTCCGAAGGACCGAAGCAATAAAACGGTCTCCAATAATCCGGCGTTTTAAGGGTTAAGTAACCCTGAAGGGTAACTTAACCCTTAAAACGTTGGATTTCAGGAGAAAATTGGAATCCACTGCTGGGCGCATTTTTGGCACTCCCGGGAAAGGCAGCCCGTCCCTGCGGGCGTGAGGGCCCTTCTGCGACGCCCACGACCGAAGGAATGCGACGGTCTGCAAAATTCTGTCATGTTCTGGGTTGAGTAATCCTGAAAGGTTATCTTCCTGAGAGGTATACTGTCGATCGGGAAAATTTTTGGAAGTCTTTCCGTTCTCCATTATAGCCTATGGGATTCATTGGAATGGGTTAGGGTTAGGGTTAGAGTTCAGGACACACTTATGTTCGGGTGAAAATTGGGGTTTGGTTTAGGGTTGGGTAAGATGTATTTTTGATATCACACTGAATGGTATACTCTTGATGGGGAAAATTTTTGGATGTTTTTCCATTCTCCATTAAAACCTATGGGAATCATTACAGTGAAAGGCAGCCCACGGCTAGGGGGATGGAGTGTCTCCTGTGCTCCGAAGGACCGAAGCAATAAAACGGTCTCCAATAATCCGGCGTTTTAAGGGTTAAGTAACCCTGAAGGGTAACTTAACCCTTAAAACGTTGGATTTCAGGAGAAAATTGGAATCCACTGCTGGGCGCATTTTTGGCACTCCCGGGAAAGGCAGCCCGTCCCTGCGGGCGTGAGGGCCCTTCTGCGACGCCCACGACCGAAGGAATGCGACGGTCTGCAAAATTCTATCATGTTCTGGGTTGAGTAATCCTGAAAGGTTATCTTCCTGAGAGGTATACTGTCGATAGGGAAAGTTTTGGGAAGTCTTTCCGTTCTCCATTATAGCCTATGGGATTCATTGGAATGGGTTAGGGTTAGAGTTCAGGACACACTTATGTTCGGGTGAAAATTGGGGTTTGGTTTAGGTTGGGTAAGATGTATTTTTGATATCACACTGAATGGTATACTCTTGATGGGGAAAATTTTTGGATGTTTTTCCATTCTCCATTAAAACCTATGGGAATCATTACAGTGAAAGGCAGGCCACGGCTAGGGGGATGGAGTGTCTCCTGTGCTCCGAAGGACCGAAGCAATAAAACCGTCTCCAAAAATCTGGCGTTTTAAGGGTTAAGTAACCCTGAAGGGTAACTTAACCCTTAAAACGTTGGATTTCAGGAGAAAATTGGAATCCACTGCTGGGCGCATTTTTGGCACTCCCGGGAAAGGCAGCCCGTCCCTGCGGGCGTGAGGGCCCTTCTGCGACGCCCACGACCGAAGGAATGCGACGGTCTGCAAAATTCTGTCATGTTCTGGGTTGAGTAATCCTGAAAGGTTATCTTCCTGAGAGGTATACTGTCGATAGGGAAAATTTTGGGAAGTCTTTCCGTTCTCCATTATAGCCTATGGGATTCATTGGAATGGGTTAGGGTTAGAGTTCAGGACACACTTATGTTCGGGTGAAAATTGGGGTTTGGTTTAGGGTTGGGTAAGATGTATTTTTGATATCACACTGAATGGTATACTCTTGATGGGGAAAATTTTTGGATGTTTTTCCATTCTCCATTAAAACCTATGGGAATCATTACAGTGAAAGGCAGCCCACGGCTAGGGGGATGGAGTGTCTCCTGTGCTCCGAAGGACCTAAGCAATAAAACGGTCTCCAATAATCCGGCGTTTTAAGGGTTAAGTAACCCTGAAGGGTAACTTAACCCTTAAAACGTTGGATTTCAGGAGAAAATTGGAATCCACTGCTGGGCGCATTTTTGGCACTCCCGGGAAAGGCAGCCCGTCCCTGCGGGCGTGAGGGCCCTTCTGCGACGCCCACGACCGAAGGAATGCGACGGTCTGCAAAATTCTGTCATGTTCTGGGTTGAGTAATCCTGAAAGGTTATCTTCCTGAGAGGTATACTGTCGATCGGGAAAATTTTTGGAAGTCTTTCCGTTCTCCATTATAGCCTATGGGATTCATTGGAATGGGTTAGGGTTAGGGTTAGAGTTCAGGACACACTTATGTTCGGGTGAAAATTGGGGTTTGGTTTAGGGTTGGGTAAGATGTATTTTTGATATCACACT